>NC_088865.1:6713446-6971481 GCF_032884065.1 Artemia franciscana
AAATTAAAATTGGCAGCTTTATGGGAATTTTTCACATTGGTTTTCAATTCACTCTACTTAAGTTACAAAACAAAGCTTAAAGAATACCCATCAGTTGAATTTATATTGAAAAATTTTCAAACTCCTTTTGTTTAGCACTTTTTGTCTTAAAGTACATTCTCTGGCATAAATACTTTAATCTTGGGAGATATGGCAATAACCAAGTAGTGGACCTTTGCCTTTTTTTATACACTATAGAGCTACTACCAAGCTATTCCACTATCACAAACAACCAAGGGGTTTTTCATTATATAGGCCGTAGATTCATGCAACGAATTCAAAGGTAATAACAATTTAAACATTAACTAAATGAGTAAGAGAAAATTGTGTGCTAGAGGTTTTTTGTTTCTCCAGTCTCTTCATCTAACCAACCTTTTTCAAATCCCCGTCCACCACTTTTCCACTTCCTATGCAGAATTGGTGCCGAAAGGGGGGGGGGTCCTTTTCTTTATGACAATCCATTTGGCACCGAGAAGCCCGTTCTTGGTGGGGAATTAGAGAAAATCTCTTGTGTTGATTTTGGCTAATATTACAGCTTAAAAAGTTAACTCAGCAGTCACAGAAGTGTACGCAAAAACGAGTAGGATTAGGGCAAAATGCTCAAACATTGAAATACGCTTGCTTAGAAACCCTAGTTTAAAACATGGCTAGTAGACATTGAGTCTATTAGGTAAAGTAAACATAAACATGAAGCAAACATAAACAAGAGGTCTAGTTTATTTTATAAGCAAATTCAGAACTTCCATAATAAGTACTTGCTCTCTTCTTCGTAGATTTGTCAATGAAAAGTGATTGACTCCTAATGGTTATACATGTGCACACGAAGGACAAATTCAAGCCTATAACCCCCTTCCGTCCCCAAGTGATGAAATTTTGTACTTTTCTCAATAACATCTACTATTTGTTGTATTATTGCCTATTTTATAAAATTTTATCTCACTCCTATTCGCATGGCCCTCTCCAGGCTAAAGTTTTACGTACAAGTCCCGCAAAGAGAAAACTTTTGAATTTTGAAAATAGTGCAAATGATAACACTAGTGGATATGTATTCATGCTAAGTCATGACACTAAGGAGTTAAATTTCTTAGGAGTACTGAGAAAATTCAAGTGTTATAGAGGTGGATATGTGAGAGTAACATTACCAGAGGAGTTAGTATTGAAAGATAACGCAAGTATAAAATTGTTTATGACGAAGGCCAACTTCTTGCTTGTGTTATGCTGCTCGTAACACGATACCACTTGATCAATCTTATCACTATCCACCTAGTATTAACATTCAACGAAAGATAAAAAGAAGACAGGTGTACCCCTTCAACATTATCCTTCATCATATCTTGTCTAGGTGCCTATACTGCAATCTATGTAAAACTAATGTTGTAATAGACAGAGAAATCACTGGTAAAATAAAAGAGAGGAAGAAAGTTAGGATATTGTTATTATGGCTCGTCACGATGTATCACAGGCGTTTGATTCGGGGATATATCCTCAGCTGCTGCTTAGTGCCAGGCACCGTGGTCTTGATAGCTCAATCCTACGTTTTTTCAAACATGTGTTTAGTAAACTTCATGTTTTTGTCAAATTGCCTTCTCAAAAAGATTTTGTTGTTTCAAAAGCTAAAATTTGCGTTTGGAAAGGCATTAGGCAGGACAGGGTATCATCACCTGGATTTTAAAGTAACAGTGTACTAGAGGGCCAGAAGAAAGTTAAGACATCGTTTATTTTTCGAGACCTTGATTTGTCATATTTAAATTATGCTAACGACGTCCTGAAGTTCAGTCGGACCATTTTTGGTATTGAAGAAAATTTTGAGATTTTTGTCCGAATTTGGGAAAATAGGGCTTTGAGTTTAATGCTGAAAAGAGTGAAGTTGTGTCAATTGGTATGTCACGCAATCGGCCCATCCCCGAAATTGTTTGTCTTGATGGTCATCCTGCTAAGCTGTCGCCAAGCATAAATTAACTTGGATTAACCCATTAGACGTGACTTAAACCATACTCGAGCACTTTCATTAGAATTTTTAGGTGCAAAGCTTTGCAAGGCATACGGCCTGTTTGTTCCTTGCAAAGCACGTTATAAAAGAAGAATGCTTTCTAAAATTTATGACGCATTTCTGTGCCCCATTTGTTAGCTTTGTCACCTGTTTGGAATGACTTTAGTACGTCAGATAAAGGATCTTGTCGGTCAATATTTTTTTGTTACGCTAAGTTCCTACTGGGTATTCCTCTGTGGGCCAAAAATCGGCGTGGGGTTTCTGTATATGGAGTTGTCGATCCGTTTGCTGTTGTCGTGGAGCGTAGGTTACGCTTTGAACAAAATTTCAATACTTCAAATAGTTTATTTAGTTCCTTTTTATAAAAGCTTTTCCTATTGAAGTTGTTTTATTGTTTCCTTCTTTTATGTCCCCTTTTATGCTCCATTCGACACCATTGTGTGTTTCTTTGGCTAATAAATTTTCATTCATTCATATATATGTATATATATATATTCGGTATATTTCCAAAATACCTTTCTTTTTCCTTGGATTTAGTCAGTGTGGCCAGTCAACTTTTTCACTTCAAGGTTTGATAGTGACAGATTCTGAGTCACAATGATTTGGGACGCTTACAACTTCAAAAGTACCGTAAAACTATTGATCAATATTTTTCTAACATTGGCCCATACTATTTCAAAATGTTGGCCCAAACAAGAAGCCGTAAAAATGAAGGTTTTACCTAAAAATTGTTTTTTTATATTATGTTTTATTTGTTATTTTGTCTTTTTATGTTTTTTTGTATTTTTCTTGTATTTTATATTGTTTTTTTTATATTAGGGTTTGACCTAAAAATTTAAATATATATATATATATATATATATATATATATATATATATATATATATATATATATATATATATATATATATATATATATATATATATATATATATATATATATATATACATATATATACATATATATACATATATATATATATATATATATATATATATATATATATATATATATATATATATATATATATATATATATATAGATATATATAGATATAGATATATATATATATATATATATACATATATATATATATATATATATATATATATATATATATATATATATATATATATATATATATATATATATATATATATATATATATATACCATGCTATTGATACTGGTACTCCAAAAGTACCATAAAACAACAGTTCAGTATTTTCCTTATACCGGCCCGTACTATTTCAAATATTGGCCCAAACAAGAGGCCGTAATAATGAAGGGTTTGACCTAAAAATTGTTTTCCTTCGTCAGTAATGATATTTGAAGCTTTCATTGCCGTTCTTGCTTTTTCATCTTTTACAAACTATAATAAACTATATTTTTATCACGTTAATAAACTATATTTATAGTTAGTAGAGTCGCATGCTATTGAGAATCAAGCACCACGACCACGAAATTGGCGGCGGTCAGCAATCATATTTGAAGCGTTGATAACAGTGGCAGTTTTCTTAGCTCTCGGTGCTCTGACTCTGTGGCACACGAGATTAATAACTAGAAATGAAACAAGCATTGAAGCATTGGAAAACTCAGATGTGAGGAATAAAATGAAAGAATCTGGAAAGGTAATATTAGCAAGAAATTTTCAAAATTTGGTGTAAATAAAATTAACAGTAAAGAAGGGATAAGATAAATTTTAATCTAGAATAAAGTCAAAATTTTTGGGAAAATAAAATTTACAGTAAAAAAGAAATAAAATAGAGGGAGAAAACTATAAGTAAAAAATAATTAACACTTATATCCAACAGTTCTGAAAGATGAGACCCAATTAATGGGAATAAGAAGTTTTTCAAAAACTTCACATGAACTAAGAAACTACTAAAAGCTTCAGAATGAAGAGCAAGGAATTGAGGTGGGGGAAGCTACCCTCACATATTATATTGTTTATGTTTTTACTTTTGATGATGGTTCATACTTTTGGATGAAAAAATTATTATTTTTTGATTTAATAAGTTAAGGTAAGGCAATTGATGAAACACTGTTAAAGTGTTTTAAATACAACTCTTTTCCTTGGGTTATGCCAGGACATTTTGGGGTCTAAAAAGAGCGCTGTTGGAAAAAGGGACACTTAATTCATTTTATTACCAATCGAACCCTCAAAGCTAATTTCTCATTGTTGCTCTTTTCTTGTGAAAAATAGTACTTGCGCTTTTAAAAGTAAAATAGTACTTTACTTTTTATGGCACTTGGTATTTACCAGGTTACATATAGCGACGGCAATTTCTGCCCGTCTGTCTGTCTGTCGGTCCCAATTTTGCTAGTTCGGGCACTTCTAGATAAGCTATGACGATGAAAGTTAGCAGGCGTATCAGGGACCAGACCAGATTAGAAATAGTCTCATCCCTGATTGGACCATCTGGGGGGAGGGGGGGGGGAGCGAGCGAACGAGATTGTTGAGAATAATTTCATATGTCGATAAAGCAAATGATGGTTCTTCTGAAGTGTGGCTTGCTGGTATCAGGGCATGATTCTCGCTTAGGGTGGGAGAGGTCTCAGATTTGAATCCTGGACCACCCCAATTTTTACATGAAGAAGATCCGTATCTAGATACGTTAACAGTATAGCGATCGCTGAAAGTCGGCAGGCGTATCGTTGGGGTAAATTCGGCAGGGACTGGACCAGATTAATTTTGAAATAGTCGCTTCTTCGATTCGACCATCTGGGGGGGGGGGAAGAACGGGTTATCAGATTTTGATGAAGTTTAATATTTAGAAGGACCTCGTGTCTCAGAGCTTTAATTTAAATCCCGACCGGATCCGGTGACATTGGGAGGAGTTCGAAGGGCAAACCGGAAATCTTGGAAAACGCTTAGAGTTGAGAAATCGGGATGAAACTTGGTGGGACAAACGTTACAAAACGGAATAAGAAGAGACTATAGGAACACTGTATTTGCAAGTTTATCTTCATATTAATTGCCAATAAAAAAAGAACAGCAAAATCGAAAACTCTAGTACCGAGTCTAATTTTAGGTTCTGACCTCATCACAAGTGCCATATGAGCTCTTGTTTTAAGAAGAACTAGAAAAACAATGGATGTTCAAGCTCTGATCAAACATGAAAGGTTTTCTAGGAAAATTTTCCCAGTTTAGTTTGTTTTGAAAGTTCGTTAATTGCTTTTCCATAAATTTCATTTTGTTGACACTATTTAGAATTTTTCATAACGTAATATAAGCTTATGCAACATATAGTTAATTGTAGAGCTTAAGGGTGCATTCAACGTTGATATCGTAATTATCGATTAACAATTTTCTCCACTGATATCTATTTCGCGTCGAAAAATTCTTAGAAATTACACCCCACCCTTTAGAACCTTTCTGTTCCGCATTTATAAAACTTACTATTTTGTGATTTTTGTTGGCGGTCGAATTAAAAATGAGCCGAATAACAAGTGTTGGCCGAATAGTGGACATAATTCTGTGTAAAGAATATTGTAATCAATACACTTAGAACGTGTAAGAATGTATTCTCTCATAGATTTTTCCAGAGTACTTTCTAGTTCAAAAGCTTTTATTTATTAAATTTGATTAGCTTTTTGACTGCAAACGTCCTTCAGTTGGACATTTGTCGTATTAGCACATTGTTAACAAAGGTTTCAACTTTCAAATTACATACCAAAATGGCACGCTCCACGCCCATACTTTAATCAGTTGTTCTTAAACGCAGTAAAACATCATGTAGAATTCCCATTTTGATTACACTGTTTTTATTCCGCTTATAAGCGAAAACGGAATATAAAATCTCAAAATGGAACTGAATCTTCAATTAAATTATTCTCGAGAATGTTTTATCAAGTTTCACGCTAAAATTGACCTCCTTGCAGAAAATTCCACGTCTGCGCAAAATGACTCAGGAATATCCTCCCCCAAGTAACCCGTCGCCTATGGAAATTATAGCTTAATAATAACGATCGTATTTTGAATTTTAAAATATTCAAAAATTCCCCCGTGTGGACGACTTTCCTCATGGAAAATTCCCCCGGGGAGATTTGCCCCCAACTGGACAATTCCCCTTCATAAGGGAATCAATTCCGTAAATTGAAAATCACGATCATATACCGAATCGATAAACACAAACATCGATGTTTTTCAAAAAAATTTCACAAAAGAGGTAATCCCAGGCTGATTAAATTTGTTCTTGACCGTAAATTTAAATAAATTACCCTATTTTTATTATTGCATATGCAAAAAGTCGGAAAAACATACAGATCAAATTTATTTTAACATAGAAAATCCCCACCCAGTGAATTTAGCTCTGATTTCAGTCAGTGCTAAAAGTATTAAGAAGGCCTTGGGGGGGGGGGGGGGGCAAGAGGAGATTTTATGTCTAAAACCTTTGCAATGGTGTGCTCAACAACGTCTTAAAGTTTCTTGACGATTGGGTGAACAGTGTAGTAATACATACAGGGAACACATACAGACATGCATTCGATTATATATATATATATATATATATATATATATATATATATATATATATATATATATATATATATATATATATATATATATATATATATATATATATATATATATATATATATATATATATATATATATAGATTATGTACTGACAATTATTGTTATTTTGATGATTATTTATTATATGAGTGTTTTTTATGTTTATTTATTAATTTTTATTTATTTTACTTATTTAGTAATTCAGTAATTTAAATGTGTTTTTTGAACCCCCAGCATCTGTACAGCGTACAGCACAAGTATAGGCTGTTTCAAAACTATTTTGAACACATTAATAGGCTAATAACACTATGTCGGATTGTTGAAGTGTTCCCCCCCCCCCCCATTGACTACTATTGAATATCTGTATATCTAATAGCCTATCTTTTTTTGCTATCTATTCTTTGCTTGTTGTTTATTTAGACATTAATTAGTTTTACTTACTGATTGTACATTAATTAGTTTTGTTTTGTGATTTATATTTTTGCTTTTAGATTTTTCGGAATCCATATGATATGGGATCTCTGAATAACTGGAAGCATTTTCTAGGTCTTACGAAAAACAGGCAAGTCTTTTTTTTTCTCTTTCATACTTATTGTTTCTAATAGGAGGCAAGGAGGAGGCAGTAGGCAAATATATTTTCACCTTCATTCTTTTACTATTTCTGTTTTTTCTAAAATTCCTATTTTTTCCTCCCTTGATTTTATTCCATTTCGTTTATTTGCAATAAAACAACATAATATTTTAATCTAGTCAAAATTAGAAAACAAGTATAATAAAAAAGGGGAAAAATCAAGAAAAGACAGTGAAAGAAAACAATACAGAAATAGCTTAGCCTTCTTCAAAGGGCTCATGGATTGACGCTACTTAAATGAGTCTTTTGTGAGGGTGCAGAGAATAAAAAACATTGAGGAGAATAGGCAGGCATCTTAGCAAGCTAACTTACTCATGAAGTAGTTGGATTTTGTCTCAGAATTGCCGATTATCCCCCTCCCATCCCTCCCTCCCTCCATTAAAATTTTTGATACTAAAATCGGTTATACAATATTAAAAATTGGTGCTTACATTTTTGAGCATACTTTTCTGACAGCATGTAAATAATCAACACAGAAAAAATGTAGATGGCGGGGTTTTCCTTTTTCAAAAAGTAACCGAAATGCGAATTTAGCTAATGGAAATTGAAAATTGGCTGTCGTGAAGATGAAATTTGTCTAGTTGTTTTTGAAAATGGATTACATTAAATGGAGTCCTAAAACGGACACCCTCAACCTGAAAAAATTCTATCGCTGATTCTTCTATCTTATTCTATGTATTTGATTCTTTTTCTCTTATGTTTCTATTCTTTTCTTTTCTTCTATCTTGTTGTCCAGACTTTTCGAAATTTCAGTTTTCTCTTAAGCTGTGTTATATTTCTCTCTATTTACTCACGGAATTTGCTGATAAATCCAGCTTTTGATGGGGAATGTAGTTTTGGCCGAATCTTAGACGCCGAAAAAAACTTCCCATTTGCGAAGAACTGTTCCCCAACAATAGGCGGAAAAATCAGAGACGTATTTTTTAGTTTTTACGATACCCTGTAAACTAATGCTGTGGACATAGTACATTTTGAGCTGTCATTGCTAAATTAGTCTACATATTTTTTTTAAGCGGGGGGGGGGCTCATTCTTCCGGTAAATTCTGGATTTCAGGATAAATCTTCTGATCAGTTAAAATTTTGGACATTAGCAATTATAATGGTAATAGTTTATAATGCACATTGCAAGGATTAAAGAAAATAGTAGAAAAAGTATAAAAACTATACGAAAAACGGAAAGGTATTTTTAAGTTTTTCCTTTCTATTTTAAAATTTGTTTTACAGTACACCTTTTTACGATACACTTACATATACTTACACCTAACACACACTTATATAACAATAACTTTCAGTTGCCACAACTAGAGGCATTTGTTTTGATTATGATTGAATTTATACAGAGGAAAAGCATTGTCAACTTTAATTGATTAGTTTGATTATTGATCTGTACATTCCAACGTGGCAACATTGACGAAAATGCGGCAACAATGCCCTAGAAGCTTCATAATTTTGAAACAGCCAAAAGAAAAAATCTTCAAAAATTGAGTTTTTCATGTATTCCATAAACCTTAAGAGATTTTTAGGGAGTGAAGCTGTGCATTACAATGTCCTTCGTACTTTGAAATTTCTAAATCCTGTTTCTATTTCAGAAAGTGGTATTCTGTCCTATTCCCGTCTGTATTCCCTCCCTTTGGCAACGGAGTCAATTGGGAAATAAATTCAATTCGACATTACTGCTAGTTATTTAGTTTTTTTGAGTCCTTCGTTGAAAATCATTTACCTAGGTGAGTTTTTTTTTTTTTTTTTAATTGTCCTTTTTATGTTTTCTAATAACATTAAAATTATATCCTTAGACAAAATCAAAAGATATGGAGCAGAGGTAGTCGAACCTATATTCGAGCCACATTACCTGTTCATAAAAAGCTAATATTTATGGATGATATGTCTTTTTTAGTTTAACGTCAGGCTTGTGCTACAGGAGTGGAAGAATAAAGCAGTACCGAAAGGGCTTTAAAAAGCCTATATTTTAATTTAACTTATTTAATAACAAATTTAACTTATTTAATGTATTTACATTAAACTAATTTAATCAGACTAAACTTGTATTTATATTACATTGATGAACCAGTCGTGTGTAGTTCTCCTGCCGCGCGGGCACCCTGAGTCCAATTCTTGACTAATGTTACTTTTGAACTGAAAGTTCTAACTATAAACAGTGAAACGAAAACGCTAAAGAAAACTTTGTAAACGTTCGATTTTGCCCCAAAATGCGTGAAATAGTACCAAGTGCTTTTTTCGGCTACTCGAAAGAATTAAAATATTAGACCGAGGGCGTTCTTGAGTCAGAAAATCGTTAGCGTTTTTAGCGTTAGCGTTAACTTTTTTATCGATAGCGTAAACCAGTCTAGATAAAGTTTAGTCTCAAGGCTGTTTCCAGAATTTCTTCTCGGAGGTGTTTCGCAAAAAAAAAGAAAAAAAAGTATCTTTAAAATCAGGTTTAAAAAGAAGAATTAGTGATTATCATTGTTTCTGTTTAGAAAAATTTGTTTACATGAATTTTTGTTACTTTTGTACAATTCTTCGTAGAGATTTTAAGGGGAGGTTGGGAGGGGGGCGGGTGTTCAAACCTAAAAAACCCATCCTTTTGGATACGGCCATGTAAAAACTAATTTGCTTTCAAGTATTTTCTACTAATGCTGTGTCTTTCTATGTGTTTCTATATTCATTATACGTGCTAATATCTTTTCTAATTTATTAAAACTTCACTCTTATTGGTCGATCATACAGATTATCGCTTGAAAGTTTAACATTGCTCAAAGCTTAACACTAGTGAACAATTATAATGGCGAAATATAAATATTGGAAGTCTTAAATAATGCAGCAATAAAAAGAAAACTAACAATTGGAAAGATACCAATAGATCAACTGTTTATAAAAAAAAATCGACAAATAATTTGACATTGGGGTTTTATTTTAATTATCTTAGGAGAATAAAACTAATTTTTTTCCTAAAATCGGCTATAAGAAATATCAAATACTTCGAATATTTTTCAGTCACTTTAGCTAAACAAACCCTTATAAAATATGACAACGTGATGATTTTATCAAATGTGTTTTTCATAGAAGTTCCAGGAGAAGTTTCTTTCATTGTGCTCCATTGTTTTTTGCTTTTTTTCGTTTTTTCTTTGTTTATAGATGGGTAATACAGACCCATTCATTCATATAGGTTAGCGCTTGAAAGTTTAGTATTGCTCAACTCGACAAATTAAGGTGGGTAGTTGCTATACTCTAGGGTAAATTTTATTTTATCTTCCAAGAATGGCTATTGTGTGTCTGAAGCGTTTCACATTTTCTGCTCAAGAGCTATACCCCTGACAGACAAAGTTATGTCTCTCGGCTGCCCCAAAGGCATTAAGCTGTGGCTTATGACTAATTAATATTGTTTTGTCATTGTCCCACTTAAATGTTGCATCTGACGTTTTCACACTTCTGAGACGGGAGCTAAAAACCGCTAGATAAGCTGTTCTCAAATAAGAAGGGCGTTGTAGGTTAGGAGAATTAAAGTGTGATGAAGATGAAACATATATTACCCTGGTAATCACCCCTTTGATCGGAGAGCCTGCGGTTTGATATAGGTTCGCAATCAGAGGGGAAGCAGAAGAAATTTTTGGATGAAGTGGGGGGGGGATCTGTACGCTCACTTGCTGATCCTCCCTTCTAGAAAAGCTAAATGAAGGGTTTTGACAGTTAATTTATAACTGTTGAAGTGTTCGATACAGCCTTTAGGAGTGACACCCAGGTTAAGTTGCTCGCAGACTGCGTTAAACCGCCTAAAGCCAATACTCTGATAAATCACCCTTTTCCATTTCATTCTAATTCTCCTCCTCCTCAGCTTTTAAAAATACCCTTCTTTCGTATTTTCATTGTTTTTTTTTGTACTCTCGCTGAAGAAGATTGAAAAAGTAACAAAAGGGCTCCCTTCCCCTCTTAGATTTTGAAAAATATATTGATACCCCCCCCCTAGTTTCCATGAACAACTTCTGCTTTGCTCACTTGCTAAAGAATTTCCAATGACTTTAAGCAGTTTCTATTATCGGTCCTCACCCTAACTTGGAGCTCTTTTTTTCTTATTGCTGGCTAGCTATTTAGTGGAACCTTTTTTTATGGATGTGGACTTCTATACCTAATTAGTTTTCCAAGCCACCTTATGTTGATATTAGCCACCTTGGCCGTTCTTTTGCAATACTTAAGTTTCTATTCAAGTTTTAATCAGTATCATATATTAGCAAAACAACCATTATGGTTATATTAATATTTTGTTTAATTAACAAAATAAATTATATTATTAAATAAAATAAATTAACAAAATAACAATCGGCATTAATCATGGCCGAAGTCAGTCTATGCCATCATTTGCCACCTGAAAGTAAAATGAACAAACACACCAAACATTGCTAACACGTTGAAACTGAAAAGGTCTCAAGTATATATGTTTTCAGTTGGTTAAAATTTGTATCTGTTTCTAAACATTTCTAAATTTGATCACGCATCTAATTTCAAATGGGGTATTAGGTTTAATCTGGGTTTCTTTTGAATACAGATAATCTAGCGCAGACAGGTACACAGAAGGCGGGCTCTAAATCACAATATTTTTACAATGTGTACTATATTTTCTTGTATTTTATAGACAATTTGCACTTTTTTATTTTTTCTAGCTGTGCCTCCCCCCTCTAAAAAAAAATCCCTATATTTTTAAGCTGGTGTACTTAAAAGAACAATGGTTCATTAAAATATTTAGTTTTATACCCAGGAGCTGTCGCCAGAACTCTGTTTTGGAAGTCATGCATTTTATTGACAACTTATGTTTCTATTTATGTAATAATTTTTAGTGAGAAACAACTTTTTTTTGGCAGATTTAGAAACTGGGAAGTGCCCTAGTCAGCTCTAATATTAAACAAGTAATTATTACGGACCGAAAAAGGCGGGATTTTGAACCACAGGCCTCTATTGTTCCAAGAATGAATATAATTTAATTTCGTCTTGGGATACATTCCACAGTGCCAAATGGTCAATAATTTACATAAGAGGCGGAATTTGAAATGTTTTTAAGATTAATTTATGATATTTTTCACCGATTCCTGGGCTCTGGAATGCTAGAATCTAAGTTGTAATAACTTGATTCCAAAAATGAAATTTCAGCTTGATGAAAAACTTCCAAAAAATTTCCAAAATTTCCAAAAGCTGCGCACGCAATTGCAACGACGGTGATTATCTTGTTAAACGATCAATAATAATTTAATAAATACATATTTATTATTTATTTATTTATTTATTTGTAAATTTTTCTCGGAAATTGTACTATGTTTTTTTTCCGAAAATTGACATGCTGCAATTTTCCGATGTAAGAAAACGATCTAGATTGGTTAAGACTTTGGGTAAATTTGTTCGGGGCTTTAATTTTGGGGAAAATATTTTTTATGAGTGACGTCACAAATACTTGGAACAGTTATAATATCTGAAGATGAGTGTCCGTGCTACTAAGTATTTTAAAAAGCACATTACGATTTAATTTGATCCTCGACAGTAAAGAATAATTTGTCGATATAAACATGTACAAAAGTTTGCCTAATAAAATGGAATGAACTTAAATTTATTTTACGAAATAGATTAAAAAAATTACTTTCAAACAGGTCGTGGTGGTAACGAACTGTAAATATTGAGCGACCCAGCTCAATAGTAACCGAAACTCTAGAAAACGGAATTTTGATGCCAATATCATCAAAAGAATCGGATTTTTATGCTGATTTCAAATATATAAGTTTCACTAACTATAACCATACCCATCATAGAATCTTAATGAAAATCACACCATCAGATTCAGCGTATCACAGAACCATACTGTAGAGGTTTCAAGCTTCCATCTGCCAAATATGGAATTTTTTATTTTTTGCCAAAAGAAAGATCACAGATGCGAGTTTTTTTTTTTAGGGGTGATCAATCGACCCAGTAGTCCTAGAATATCGCAAGAGGTCTCATTCAAGTTATAGTTCCTTCAAGAGACAAAAAAATTGGAGGGCAACTAGGCCCCCTCTCACGCTCATTTTTTCCTAAAGTCACCGGATCAAAATTTTGAGATAGCTATTTTGTTCGCATAGTCGGAAATCTAATAACTAAGTCTGTGAGGATGACTTAATCCCCCACAGTCCCCGGGGTAAGGGCTGCAAGTTACGAACTTTGCCCATTGTTTATACATAGTATTGGTTATTGGGAAGTATCCAGCCGTTTTCAGGTTGGTTTTTTTCTGGTGGGGGTTCGGGGGAAGGGGGTTACGTGGGAGGATCTTTCCATGGAGGAATTTTGCATGGGGGAAGATTATTTTTCCATGGATGGGGCGCCGGATTCCCCAGAATTATTTAAAAAACGATAGCAGCATTAAAACTTAAAACAAACAAAAATTATTACGTATATGAGGGGGTTCGCCCCCTCGTCAACACCTCGTTTTTTATTTAATCTTTTCATGAAGCGAAGCTTTGTCCCTTGATAATCATATTTGATTTGGGAATATTTGATTGGATATGGGGAATTTAATGTTTCCGCTTTTTTGTCTGATTTAGGTCTTGCAACGTAAATTCACCAAAAATTCTTACTTAATAAGATTCGAGAAATTCCTATAAAGTAGGCTTCAGGGTTACTTCCAGTTAAACTTGGATTTTAACTGGCTTTAGAAGCAGTGTTTCACAGAACTTTGTCCCTGGATATAGCCTAGGCTATAGCCTGTACAGGAGTCTGATGATTGTGATGGTTTGTATTGATTTCTCATCAGCAGTTTGTTCATAATGCCTAAAGGCCCATTCACACAGAGATCTTACTAATACCAAGATTTAGCTAGTTCTAATTTGACCCAATCAGATTCCTCATGATATTTTCTGATTGTTTGAAAATTTTATGAAGAATTCCGATTGACCAAATTAGCGCTAGCTAATTCTCAGTATTAGTAAAATCTCATGGCGAATTGGCCTTAAGTCCACCTTAAAGTCTTTGATTAATCCATTTTCACTAGCCTGCTTTTAGCAAAGCTGTTGGATTTTTTTGTATTTTGAATTCCTTATCTTTATCTATCTTGTTCAATAATAGCCCAAAGTAAAAATACAATTAACTGAATAAAATATAAAACTATGTCCTAATGGAGTGGTTATCACGCTAAACTTGAAATCCTTTTTCCGTAAGAACAGGGATTCGAGTTCTGACGTCGCTGGTTATTCTGTTTGGAACGAGGGTCAGTAACGTGACTCTGTAAACTCGGTCAGGGTCGACCCAGTTCTAAATCAGAACCTGAGGAAGATAAAAAGGAAGGGTGTTCGAATGATCAGTATGGCTGGCGTCCAACTGCCCATTGTTGCCCAACTGCAACCTGGCTGAAGGGCTGTGAGATGGAGATCAGCGCCGGCGATAGGCACTGTAAAGTTTAGGGCTATATTCTTTACTTCTACGATCTTATTCATTAATCTCGAGAATGAAATCTTGAATATTCTAACATGACAAACTGCTTAGACAAATTCTGCGTTATTATATACTGATCAAATTTCTTTTTTTTTCAGATCCTAACCTGAATAACAAGTTATTAATAATTTTGATGTATTAGAATGATAATGAGAAATAGGAGGAACGTTTTTTTTTATCAAATCAAAAACTCCTTAAGCAATTGTTCCAAGTACTTTATTCCAAACACAACCGGAGAACAAACATAAAGTAAAAGAAACACCTCTAAAAAGGGGTACGATCTTCATACAAACCTACACCATAAGTTTGAACATGTCTGAGAATTTTGAAGCGGGAGTTCTAAACTCCATGTCCAAAATTAACCGAAATTTCATATTCTTAAGTGAAGCATCTTCATCAAGAAATGGGTATTTTTCTTCTGGGTTTTCTGTTGCAAGGAGCCGTCATATCCAACAAGTAGTCGTTGAACATCGGTAGAGGTATTTTTTAAATGGAGATATAAAGTTCGTTAGCGCTTAATAAATAATGAAAGAATCACTACAATACAAAGTATTGATTCCACCTTTTTATAGCGCAAAACATAAGTTCTTAACCAAAAAGATGCCAAAACGTTACCAGTCGATGCAGAATTAAAAAGTCACAAGCATCTCGTTATTATTAAAACTATCAATAGAATGACATTGGAATCTCGACTATTGCTTGTTTTTACTTTTTTAATCATACTTATTCTTTTTTCAACTATCAGGGGCGTACAGAAATCTAAAGAGATTTTAAGGAATTCAGATTTTATTATTCCACGCAATACACATTACGAATGAGCCATAACAAACATGTCATTCGCCAAAGAGACCAAAATCTGTTCTAATTTTCCCTAAAAAAAATTTACAATAGCTTTTACTATTAAGACCAGCCCCACCGTGGAAAAAGTGGGGTAGCACAGTAACAATGCTACTTGGCAGTTTTCATGGTCTAGCGAAATTATTTGGCAGCTTTTGGAATTCTGTCGAATTCTGCTAATGAGAGCTTCGGAACTTTTTCCATACCTGGACTAGCCTATATATTAATGATCATTCCTGATCATCTCCAAACGGAAAATGTTTGTCACAAGACAGTTTCTTTTCAATATGTAACTTCCGGTTACTATAGGCTGCAATTTTCTCTTATTGGGTTGCAGCTGCTTCTGCACATATGACAAACAAAATATTTTTAGCACCTTCAACAAAAAGCTTGTGGAAAATATGTAAGGACTGAGTTAGAATATGAGGAACAACGTCCTGCTCCAAGGAGCTGGTCAAGGCCTTCTATAATTTCATATTTTCATTTCAGTTATCCTTTTACGTGTTGAGACTGCCCCCCATGCGTTACTATAAGGCCATATCAGGACCTTTGGAGTTTCTATCGCTTTTTCTCTCCCCAAGATTTGTCTGGAACAAACCTCTGAAAAATGGAAAATATGGTGAAAAGTGCAAATAAGTTTTGATCTTTCACTTGGCGTCTCCTCCATCTTTGTCGGAAAGAATCCTTTTTTTAATTCAGACTGAACTAAAACAGACAGTAATTACAAACCGAATATCGATATTGACTTCAGCTTTCCTATAAAGTATTTTCCTGGGCCTCTTATAGTTTGCGCCTTTAAACTATTCCCCAACATTGATCCAAAAGGTTAACAAATGTTGGCTCAAAAATACGTTCTGTATTTTCAGCCAATGCTTTTTTTTTTATTTCCACCCCTCCCCCTCCTCCAAAAAAGTTATTGTCACAAATTCGAAGTCGGTTTGATTTTTTTGGGGGGGAGGGGGAATTCTATCTTTACATAGAATTGGTTAATGTCGTAGATGACTATTGGTATATATATATATATATATATATATATATATATATATATATATATATATATATATATATATATATATATACCTAAGACGGGTCCAGGAGCCAGAAAATGTTTCCGTTTTGATGTTATAAGGTACTTTGAAAACAACCGAGGCAACTCCTTACTAAAACAATGGAAAGAAAAACATGGGAATCCAAACTTTATTACAAGCACAACTAGAAAACAAACAAGAAGTCGAAAAAAACGTTCCATAAAAGTAGAAAATTGATGGTTATGAAATTCACACACAAAAACCACCCAATAAACATGTACAAAGCGTTGTTGTATATAATGGGTTATTACAAAATACAAAAACAAAGTAAAAACTATGTCAAGTTAGAAAAAAGAAGCATTTTGGTTTATATAATAAAGATATAACAAAATGTTATAAATAATTAAAAAAAAAAATTTCAAATGAAGGTACATGCAACAAGTGATTACAATCGATGAAAGTTACATAAAAACGACAATTTATATCACTACAATTGCAGTTGTGTAGCTAGGGGGAGGGGGAAGGTGCCTACGCAGTCTTTGAGTGGACGCCAAACTGAACTTTTTTGTATATTGTGGTAGTGGTAGTGGGAAGGGAGGGCATTGGCTCTTGGTGTTGAAAACCCTAGCTACAACTCAGTGTAATTGTTAATAAATTAGCGTATATATAGTTTCACGGCTTGTATATTTGTAACACAAACTGGAGATTTAAAGGTAATCTTAGTAATGTTTTTATATTACATTATAAAAAAAAGTAAAGAACTCTTTAAATAATTTGCTAAATTCTAATAAGCTTCTGAAGAAATAATTGTTTGCCTTTTCGGTGCATTGATTTATTTTTCAGGAAATTTAATTAAGAACATAATAAAAAAAAATCATTTCCCTGGAAACATGATAAATTCAATACCCATGAGTCCTATTCAATACCCATTAGTCCTAATTGCATGAATAGATGGGGGAATTCGCAAGTACTAAGTTTTGTACCAAGGCCAAAGGCGAAATTATGAGTATGCAATTATTGGGTTCTGAAGAAATAACTTTTTGGTCGCTTTGGAGTATTAAATTTGATTTTTGGTCAATTTAATTAAAGAAACTGACAGAAGTAATTGGTCATTAATTTTATCTACATATAATTCACGAATAACGTTTAAGGAAAGGCTTAGGTCTATATGTCAATTTTGCTTCTTTTTTAAAGGTATGTAGGGTGTAGTTTACCTACATTAATTTATAGATGTTTATTTGGGAGTTAAAGTCTGTAGCCTATATTTCCGTTTCTCAGAATACATAAATTGGCTTTTTTATGTCTCACTGGACCATATCTTGTATTCTAAGATGTGTTCGGAAATCCCCAGTGACATCTTATTGCAAGGAGGGGGAGGGGTATAAAATTGTTTATAAGAAAAATAACACACTTTCATTTTACTTTTCGAATTCTAAGGTTGGAGGGAATTCATATTCATGTGTTATTTTTTTTCTTCTTTATTTCGTATTATCATGTTATGTTAATGAGTATCGTTCAAAAAATAAAAATAAATAAAGAATTGATTGGCTAAAAAAAAACGTGACCGCCAAAAATTTAAACTAATACAAAATCACTCTTTTTATCATGAAAATGGGGGTTAGTAATTTATCTTTTACTCTTTGTTTCTACTCCGTGGCCATGCTAAGAGTCACAAGTTGATGCAAATTTCTGCTTTTGATATTATCCATTCCCAAACATGGCTTGCGTTAAAAATCTGAGTTCATTTGTGTTAAGTGAAACAGTTTGAGTTAGTGTTTTTATTCTGAAATGAAAAAATGTGTTTTTGAAAATTATTCCTTGCTGGGTCAGGGAAGCGTCATATGAGTTGCCCCCGACCATGCATAGTACCCTTTGCCATGGGCAGCGCATCAAGAGATGGATGTGCTGCGCAGACATCATTGATCCGTATACAAATGAAACTTATTGGGTATGGTGTCTAAAGAATGATAGATTTAGTCTTGATTTTGGTCTGGTTTATGCTTGTGCTAGGATGACCTCTGCTCTTTTTTTCTTTTATTTTGCTATTTTGTGCCTGTTTTCTTGATTTGTCTTGTTACTGTCTGGACATATTTGTTTTGCCTTGCATTCCTCCTGAATTATGTATTTATTAAGCTAACAGATCGAACTCTCTGTAGGCTAGAATTGAAATTTAGTTGCAACTATTTGTGTTAATAAGATTTACTTTACTCACCTCCTGTTAAAATTGTGCAACCTTTCCAGTTTCAGACTAAACGTCCGTGTTTTATTTAAATTCATTTTATTCCATTCATTTTAATCAAACTGTGCCTAAAAGTGTATAATAGTTCCTGTTCGTAAATGTTCCTAAAAATAATTCCATGGTAGAAAGTGCACTTTAATTTAGTTTGTACAATTTATTTTAATTTTTTTGTAACTTGATTTTTTATTATTTTTCATTAAATTAGTTTAATTATTTGTAATTGAAAATTTGCTTAATTTAATCAATTTTTTTAAAAATCAGTTAATTAATTTCAAATTAAAGATAAAATACAGTTACGCTCGTCGTGGATTTTCATAAGCCAACCCCATTATTGTATAAGGGTATGTCAGAAAAAGAAGCCAAGTAACCCCACCTTTTTAATACCTGATTGTATGTCTTGTGGTTCTTTATTAAACTTTAAGCGAGTGAACGAATGCAAAGTCTTTGAGTCACAAGATTTCTTACAAGCAGTCCATCTCTTTCTCTACGGCTGAACTGTTCCAATTAGAATTGTAATTAAATTGGACATTAACTTCAAGATGGATCAGAATATGAATATAACGAGCTTTTTTTTTGCCTTGCAGGTCATAAGGTCATTAGTATAAGTCGTCTAGATACGTCAACACGAATAGCAACACATGACAACACTGATCCTTAATTTTGACTGCGATGATATTAATTGACTTCAACAATAATTATATCTGGAAACTTAACATATTTATTTTAAAAGAGTAAAAGAGCGAAACATCGTTGTAATTGGGGTACTGTCAATAGTTTTCCAACTACAGCATTTTGTATCAATTTATATTAAAAAGGAATTTAGTTTCAGAAATTACATGTCTTATATAATCAGCCATTTAACATTATTTGACAACCCAGAAGGTTAAGGTTATGGACAAATGTCCACAAAGAATTTCGTATTTAAAAAAAATTATCGATTTTTTAGATTGACCAAGCCAAGGTTAGAAAGAATTTATTGTTTTATGTGCTTCACCCAAAAATCATTTAGAGGTAATGTAAAATGCCATGGGGCCTCAGTTTTTAGGCCCATATACTGGACTTACTATAGACACGCACTTTTTAGGCTCCAAGCATACTCCTGAAGATTTTAGTTATGTGAATATGAGTAAGCTGAAAAATAGCTACCCCTTCCCACCCCAAATGACTTGACGGACGTATCTTTCAACATAGAATTAGTAATCTTACTTTTCAATAAAAGCATCCTAAGAAGTCTTTTTTCAAAATCTTGGAAGGGGAGCTGGTGAAATAATCTAGGGTTTCCAGGTTGTCTGGGTTTTCAACATGCTACTCTTTTAAGTTTGGAATATACCCAGGTTGATCGCACAAGTGAAGTTTCAAAAGTTTTTTTTTGTAATTTTGTTTTGAATATAACTAAAACAATTACATTTTTTTTTTAGATAAATCATCAAGTGTTACTGTCCGTGAAACTATATAAAAGAGAATAGAAATAGGGGCAAAAAATGAATGAATAGTAAAATAATATTACGCACTGACAAATCACAAAGTAGGTGCTAACTAGAAAAAAAGTAAACAAAGAAAATGTTAAAAAAAAAGTTTTTTTTTTATCTTTTTTTTTTAATAATTTGTAAAAGGATTGTAGTAGGAAAAAAACTTCCAGGTGTTTTGTGACTAGAGGGGTTCTCAATCTATCCGGCAAATACAATAGTAAAAAACTTGAAATAAACATTAAAGCGAACTAAAGTAGCTAGCATCATACAAGACAATTGCTAGAAAGTTCGTTTCGGGTAGGCCGGCTTAAAACAATAATACTTTTCTGAAACAATTTCAAGTCAACTACAGCAAAAATAATTGTTTTGTATCATTTATAGCAGGGCATATCAACCCAGTTGAAGTGCTCCTAATAATAAGCATATTTAATTAAAAGAAAAAATTGTCTGTATGGTCCTCTAGCAATCAACTACTTAAACATTTTTTACTTGAAATTTAAAATCAAACTTATCGAAGCTACTAATCGATCACATCTCCACTATGGCATCTTTTACTTCCCTAGTTCAATTATTTCGCGTGGCTTGTTTGTATCTTAAATATATCCGTATCTCTGCATTAGAATTGTAGAAACAGAATTAGTGACCGATTTTTATTTTGTTTTACTTCCACAAGGATATTTAAACGTGATGTTTTGTGTTATTTCAAACTTTCTGAAAAAAAATGTTTACTTTCCGGATTTATTTTAATTGATCGGCACTATCCACTTCTTCAATTACTTTGGAAACAATCAAAACATCTTTTTTTGGATTGGGGTTGATTGAATATTCCTATGGATTTGCCAAATGAAAATATTGGCTGTTCTGTTATAGTTTGTTTGGCAAACCTAATTAATTATATTGAATTTGCATATTACCCATATGAAATTCCCATTTACTGAGACAACATTTATACCCCTATACTCCAGTCGAAGAAAAGATGAAAAACAAATTTTTTTAACAATTCAGGTTATAAACCATCATAATGCGTCTCCATCTAGTGATCCTAATCGATATGCTTGAAAATACTTTTCAAATTAACTGCATTCCACTTCAGTATTTCTACGAGGATTATTCCCCCTTTGGCTCAACATTATCAATAGTTAGATAACTACAAAAAAAATAATGAAAAAGCATCAAAAAAGTGATTTTTTTTTTGCATTTTTACTACGTTTTTACAAGTCAGACAAACATTTCGGAGGAGGTTTCAAATTCCGTGACCCCTCCCCTGAATACGGCCTTTGTGCCAGGTCATTTTATTTGCTGATTCAATCACTTGCACATTGAAGTTTTCAATGTATTTTAAATATATTTTTATATTTAAAAAATTTTTTAATATATTGAAAAAAAAAATCAATATATTTTTTGTGACTTTGATAATATTTGATTAAAATACTTAGTTCTGTTATTTACTTTTTGTACATGATTTATACAATTGATAAGATTCGTGTAGCACGCATTTTCGTCATATATATGTAGCACTTTTCAGGGGGTTGACAGGTCCAAGTCACTCAACCTCTTAGGCCCTGGTATAGTCAAAACTACACACTTTTCAAATAAGGCTTATCTGAATGTGTAAAAACTGCGGAAGCAGTCGAGTCATTTCATACAAATTAAAATAATTTAGCCAATTTACTTTAATAAGAAAATTTAGCTTTTAAGTTGATAAATGTCAATTAAGTTGGTAAAGATTACATTCCTAAGGTTCTACCCCCAAGGAAATTTGATTAAGACCACTGTAATTTGGAATCAATCAAGTAATTTGACATTAAAAATCCAAAAAATTAGGTAATCGCGCTAAAAGATTCGACTTCTGAACAGCTCATTTGAATAAACAGAATAAAGTGTATATACACGGTTGTGGTGGGTTGAAGACTCAGATGCTAAATACAGGAAACACGTGGCTCCAATTAGGGGGATTTAGTCCCTAGATCTTTTTGCCCTCCCCCCCCCCTTATTTAGAGAAAATACACTTTGGGGGATTTACGATTTACAAATACTCCTTTTTGGTATTTTCATAAAAAAGATAAAAAAAAAAGCAAAAATTACCAACCCTCCCCCTTAGATGTTGAAAAGTTTATTTTGCCTTCTCCTCCAGCATTTTCTTGAATTTGCATTACTTCAAGGAGCAAGTATGGTTTGTGGAATATGTCTTACGAAGAAGTTTACGAGGTATTATGGTTATTTCTTCAGTTGGACCAACGTAGGTTTGAGTTAAAGGCACAATATCTTCCAGAAATTGTACATCACCGTTGTTGGACGATTATTCCCTCATGGGATAATCTTCACATACGAAAAGCCTAAATACCAATTCTTTTAATGGGTCCTTTCGCTTTTATTCTCTTATTTTCTTTACCAAACGTTAAAATAAAGAATTGCAGTTACCTCCTACAGCCCATAAAGGGGAGTTACTGACAATATTTCAGCCCTGAATTGTTCTCAAATGGAGCCGGGTATAAGACCCTGGGTAAAACGCCTTGGTGCACGCCCTCAAAACTTGAGGATACTGCATCCTCTGACTAAAAAAAAAATTAACTAAAAAAGCTCTAGAAACTGCCAAAAAATGGTCTTCATTTTCGGAAAATAACGCATATAGAGCAAAAAACGCCAGCTAATGGGCACTTGAACCCTCTAACATTTTATATTTACGAAAAGAGTCTTAACTTTAACTAGACATTCGTAAAATTCTGCAAAGGGGGGGGGGGTGATCTCCCCTAAGTGCAAGTCTATGATTAAACATTCATACTGTGAATATATATCAAGCATTTATTGACCAGTGACATAAATAGACCAATATAGAACATATGAATTGATATATTAGCTAAACCCTATCTATGGTTGATGGTCAACATAGATAAAAAGCACAATATGGCATACGTATGTTACATATTGGTCTTTATATGGTCAGCATATGACGCAGTAAATATATGCCTTGTATAGATAGATACGGAATGAAGTATCTATCTAAACTAGGCATATATTGACATGCATTAACTATATATAGAACAATATATAGCTATGCTTAGTATATATGCTAACCACTAGTCCTGGATAGGGTTTAGTTAAACACTAATTCAAGGTACATCCAACTGTTTCTTGGATGGCTTTTTGGTTCAATTCAAAAAAGGACCAGAGAAAATAGACTTGATAATACGATTCAAAAACTTTAAAGCTTTGAGCACTGGATTTGTTGATATTTTACCTAGGATTTATTGGTATGGATAGTTTCCAAACGGCTAAACTTTTTAATTATAGACTTCCTAGTAAAAACGAATTTTACGAAAATCTTCAGTTCAGCTGCAGTTTAAATATTCATCAGCAGCTTAAATACCCATTTGTTTTGAATACAAAAATGAGACATGATTATATTATAGTTGAATATACTTGAACTGGGATTCATTGACATCTACAGTTTTCAAACAGTTGAACAAATTAACTATAGACTTCCTAAACGAAAACGACTTTACGAGAATCTGCAGTTTAAATACTCATGTGTCTTAAAAATATATATATAAACAGATAATATACTTCAAGATTATTTGCAATATCTAGAGTCGATAAGGAAGCATTACATATTTTCAATGCCCGCTTTCTTTTTATTATGGGAGTTCGAATGCGTCTCGAAAGAAAAATCAAGTTGTGTTTTCAGCAGGCACATCCAACTACAGCCGGGGCCGGGCTTTTAAAGATTTATATTTTTTTACATTTTCAAGGATGGTACAATTTTTAAGTCACAATTATTTCTCCTTTTTATCGGTAAAACGACGTTGCAGAAGCAATTCTTGAATTATGCATTTGTATTTTGAATTTTAATATTTTTACATTAGATATTGTATGTTTTTATGTTATGTGAAACCGAAACAAGTTTTTTGGCAAAAAAAGAGAAGAAAACAAAAGCTTGACCTTGAATAACATCCACGCTACAAAACTGCACTACACAGGTTTAAGAACTTATTTTTCATTATTTTTTTAAGTGCCACAGGGTGCTGTTGTTTTCGATTCATTATTTTTAATTCTATCATTTATAAAATAGAAAACACAGGCTTTGAATCAATATTGCACAAAACACCAGTATCACCAACACACATAGAAGTGAATAGGGTCAGCTAAAAAATAGGTCACAACCAGATATCAATAAAATATATCTCACAAGATGACAGTTATCTAAACATTAATTAAAACAAGATATTTCGTATTGTTCCAACATTTTTGAATAGGGACTTACATCCTACCGGGCGAGACTTGACGTTTTCATTGTTATGATCTGCTTTTACACTTTATTTCCAGATCGATTTGGAATCAGCAACTGGTTCCGGGCCCACAACCAGATTATTGTAACAGTAGCCGGTTTCAGATCAATTTCCAATCAGCAACCGGGAACAGGTTTTTTGGACTGGATGCTGTTCCCAGAACGCTTTCTGACCAGTAGCTGGCCACTGATTTCTTTTCCCAGACCAGTAAGTGTTCCCCGATTTGTTACCAACCAGCAACCGGTTCATTTTCCGGACCAACAACAACCGGGGCTTGATGGCGTAGAACTTGTACAAAAGGCACGGAACCTAATTGTGACTATCACTACCCCAACTGCAGCGATTTTTCGTCTAAGGGATATCTGATGCCACATTTTCGTTGTAGTTTAACGCACACTGTACTCAATCTAAGATTATCGGCATTTCTTCAGTCGGGGCACAAATATAATGAAACTTAAGGTCTATTGCCGCCCTTAGCAGATTTTTTTTTTTTTTTTTTTTTTTTTTTTTTTTTTTTTTTTTTTTTTAATTCAACCAGCTGGTTTCATGAAACAGATTAAATAAAAAGTAATCCCACATGATGGGTGATGGTGGACGAGAGGACGCATTTTTAACCTACAAATCTTTTGATGATTTTTTTAAAGGGGGGGGGGGGTACCCTCGTGTCCAAAGTTAGTATTTATTTCTATTAGTTTTTTTAAATAATAAACATCTTCTAACGCGTAAAAAGTTGTCAATCAGGTGCTTTTACACTAAAACATCTATACACGTTATGAGTGAATTTAAACGATTTGGCCTCTGAATATTTGATGAACAGCCCACTGTACATGGGTAGTTTATCAAAAATACCCTCTGCGCCCTTAATCCTCTGTGATTTTTTTTTCTGGGGGAGGGGGGATTTCCCTCGTGTCTAAAGGCGAGTGTGTGTATTGTTATCATTTTCTTAAATAGTTACCATCTTCAAACGCATAGAGTTGCCAATCAAGTACTTAGACGCTAAAAGCTTCATAAATACCACAACTGAATTGAATTGATTTACCCCCTGAACCATCCGTAAACAACCCTCTGTACATAGAGAAAAATGCAAATATTTAGGTTAGTAATGATGCAGCTATAATATTTCTTAACATCTTTACTAATAAGCATATGATTCATGTGAATGTAAACTCGCTTTCGTTAGATCCGGGCGCAATATACTTATTTCAAAAACTGAATTGTTTAGGCTATTTTCCAGAAAACTGCTATCTTGCAATATGAGCAAAAATATTCTTTGTATCTAGCAATAAGTTTCCTGGAAAAAGCTTATTTTGTAATCATGAAACGCAAAGCTCAACGGATGCAATAGACATTAAAAAGAAGGAAGTGTGATCAATCACAGTTTCTTTTTTCTTCTCTTTTTACCGACTTTTTCCATTCTGTCTTATCTTGTTTCTTCTCTTTTAACTGACTTTTGCCATTCTGCTTTATCTTCTCTTTTTACTGAATTTTTTGTTCTGTTTTATTTTCTCTTTTTACTGACTTTTTTATTCTGTTTTATTTTCTCTTTTTACTGACTTTTTATTCTGTTTTATTTTCTCTTTTAACTGACTTTTCCCATTCTGCTTTATCTTTTTTCTTCTCTTTTTACTGACTTTTCCCACTCTGCTTTGTCTTTTTTTATATATTGAAAATCCTAAGCTTTGTAGCATGTAGTTGCAACAATAGACCTTAAGCTGGGGTGTTGTATCCTATATAGAAGATGACCTATTAAATCAAACCACCCCAACGCGGTATTCTAGTTCATTGTAAACCTTTTCCTCAATTTTCTTTTAACAGTAAAATAAGTAAATCATGAAAAAAAACTAGAGAAAAGCAAAGCAAGGCGGAATATTTTAAAACATTGTTAATTTTTTTTAATATTTTTCCTACAAAAATAACACAAAAAAGCTTTGAACAGTAGAAAAAGCAAAAAAAAAGAAAAAAACTTACAAAAAACAGACCGTGAACGAACTACAACCTACAGTACAAAAACTTCGGGGATGAAAAACACCACCACACATAAAAACTACGCATAAAGACTACGAAAAAAACAACCCCCTCCCAACCAAAACCAAACTAGGACGGAACCTATCAACATGCCGCGGGTGTACAAAAATAGGTCTAAGATACAAAAATAATATCCTAAAAGTCCAACAGCCTATCACGTAATAGGTGAAATAAGCCTATACAACCAAAATAATCCCTTAAAACCATAAACAATTACAAAATTGATTAGAACTAATTTAAAAGCAAAAAATCCGTGCTGGATTAGTCTGAAATTATGAAATGTGACTTATTTAAATCAAATCACAATAAATGACTCTTTCTTGCACGTTTTAACCTTAATAAGAACTCACAGTATAAAAAAAAACAATTCCTATTTCCTAACTTGTATTACTCTAAATATATAATGAAATTTTTAATTAAATAATTAAGTTAATTAAATTTTTAATGAAGTGTCATTAATTTTTAAATATCTAAATTTAATTAAATGATTAAGCATTACTCTAAATGTATCATAT
The DNA here is from genome assembly GCF_032884065.1 of Artemia franciscana. NCBI lineage: Eukaryota > Metazoa > Arthropoda > Branchiopoda > Anostraca > Artemiidae > Artemia > Artemia franciscana. The sequence continues at coordinate 6,740,468 of NC_088865.1, forward strand.
AAAAAATATAGTTTTCATTATTTTAGTGATAGTATTTTAAGCAACAGCCAAACGCTCAGATGATGAAACATCTACACTCCCTTTGCCAAGTTTTGATTTAAGCGTTCCCAAAACCTTCACAGTTTAACTGTGGAGAGGGCGACCGGGGGGGGCGGGTTTCGAAGGCTGCTGTCAAAGGAAGAGTTAATGGTTTCTTGTTGAATTACAACATGAATAAATGCATTCATAAATCCGTCTTAAACACTTCTCAGTATGCTAATCAAGTTCAGTGGCGTCAAATAAAATAAAAATGTGTTTTTCCAAGACCTCGAAAATGGGGAGAGGATGTCGTCGAACATTTATCCTGGGTGCCATAACTATCAAACACAATCACAAAATCCAACATGGTAAATCAGTTGATATAACTGGGGTATGTTTACCCTTATTCAAAGGGCTAAAATACTTCATTCCTAAGAATGGACATAGCTACAGCCCTGTACTTGGTCATACAAACAACAAAAACTAACAACTTTGAACGCCAAAAACTAGTTTTGGGCGTTTTTCACTCTCAACAAACAACGCTAGCAAAGAGCGTAAGACATGCTTCTAAGTTTAGAATTTATCAGAAATTTTCTGACATAGTATTTTATCATCTAAAAGGGAATTACAAAGAATCAAATACAGATATGCAGAAAATCAAAAATAGATTTTAAACTAATCAGAGGGCTATTTTTCAGGACCAAAAGTATATCAGCCCACAAATTAAGGGGAAAACACAGAACTGTCACTAATGATCTTATTAGTGAAATTTACAATTTTATTTCTTCTTCAGGCCTGAGATGTCCAGTATTGATACCGTTTGAGACGGTGAGAATATATTCTACGACTTCACGAAGACCCTTACTAGTAGAAAAAAAACTAGTTTATTTTGTAAATGATTGGCTAGGAACAATGTTGTTATTTTTATGTTTTTTACATTGTGTGCGTTGTGTTTTCTATAAACCAAAATTAAGACGTGTGACTTTTTACCACAGAGGCTGTTTTTAGCGCTGTTTTTGAAGAGTGGTGGTTTTTTCTGCTTTATTAGTTTTTGTGGCCTATTTTTTATGTATACATATTAGGCAATGTTTCTCATTTTAAACTTAAAAAAAGATTCCCGATAATTATAATTATGCTAATAATAATTATTATTTAGCAGTAAAGAGGACGATTTAAATATGTCACAAATTTAAGAATAATCAATTAAGCCCGGATATGAAAAATAATTAGCCTATCACCCAAAGGGAAGTGTCAGTAAAAAATATGCAGCTAGCAGCAAGCTAAAGTGAAACATAAACATTAGGTTCCGTCCGCCCGGATATCACGGGTTTCAGGGGTTTCAAATTTCGCGCCTAATCCTTGATTACGTCACCAGCGGAAGTGAATGGTCCGTGGACGATCCGCACCCTCCTTGACAAGCGGTTTGTGGAATTCACGACCAGCCCGTGAATGGATTGCAGCCCAGCAGTGCTCACAGTAATACTAAAAAATAAATCAAATTATTAAGCATAAAAAACCTTAAGCTAGCTTCTTCCAAAACAGGGTCATTCTATTACCCATTATTATATGATTACAGGGGGGGGACATCTCGCAACCACCAGGGCGATTTTATGAGAGAAAAAAATGCCAAAATATGGATATTCCAATTTACAAGCCATATTTTTGAAATCATCAGATGCTTCTTTGAAGAATTCTTCTGAACCTTACGGATTTTTGGTTTCCAATTTTAAATTCTTAAATTTTGTCGAAATTTAAAAAAAAAAGAAAAGCAAATCTCAGGATGTTTCGGTCACATGCACAGTGATTTCAGCAAATAAACTAGAATAATACAAATAAAACATCGATATTTATACAAAACAAACAGAATTAATTATTAATTACATAACGTTCCATAATACATCGGTATTATAGATACCAACAATACATAGATATATATAGTAGGTACACATTAGGTATATATAACAAGACATAGGTAATGTATAATACATAGGTATTAAAATACATATGTCACGTATCCCATTTTGGGGGAGGGGTATCAGAGCTCTACCATCTTTTTCAAAGTTAAAACCTTAGTCGGGCCTGAGCACAGTATATTTAAGCGGAGATTCAATTTTTTTACAACCACGGGCTAAATGTTGTTCACAGTACTGACGGTTATAAAATAAATAGGGCACCAATTTCTGACCAAACGATTTTTTTTTTGTGTACTGTCGTGCACAAGTTTCTTTATTTTGCCACACTACTGTGGTAACTACACTCTCTGCCTGTGGTGGCATAGCGAATTAATATTTGCTCGGTAATTCAGGGCCAAGAAATAGAGACCAGTTATCGTAAGGCCGACGCAAGGATCATTGCAGTCAAGAAATTGATGCAAGACCAGACTAAAGCATATCACTGTTGCGACTTGTTAATTGTTGCCAGGGTAATAGAATATGAGATCATTTGTGACGAACACTGAACAAATACCGAGTAAAAATATCGTGTTACACTAAATTTTACACAGTCTAACAGACGATTTTCATGGGAGGCAAACAGAAAGTATTAAATTACGTATCTAGACTAAATACATGTGGAATTGAACAAACAGTTGAAAAAAAAACACAATTTGTGCTTCGCGTTCTTAGAAATAGAAAAATTAGGCCAGATTATCTCTAATTTTCACATTCTATTTGTACTTTACAAAGCATTTTAAGCACCAAAGACAGTAAAAGCGAAATTGGTTCTAATTGGTCAAATGGAAACACATACAACCACATATATCTTAATTTCTTTTTTTTAATCAGGAATCTAATTTTTAGCGAAAAAGTCTTGAATATCCAGATTTTGGTAGTAGCAGGCACCGAATTAATGAAAAATCATGGCTGAAAAATCAGCGCAAAATGAGCTAAAAACTCATGACATCAAACACCTTAAGAAGGTGTAGTAGTTTTTGGCAACCAACAGACTGTTAATATGTGAACTTTTCCGGACGAAATGCACTGTTAATATGTGAACTTTTCCGGACGAAATGCACTGTCAAATTCAGTCCATTAGTTTTGCTTATTTATTTTCACGACTCAACGTGACGACACTGACAAAAAAGTGATACTGCCCTAAAAACTCCCCAAAACAACCGAAAGAAAAATTTTAGTTTACGTGTACGAATAGACCCAATGTGGTCAATGAAGCCAAAGCCGTTTTTATTTGATGTCCTTGGCATTAAAGTTCTGAAACATGAAGAAAAAATCAAAACGACTCCCGAAACTAAAATAAGCACAAGAAAAGAGAAGAACTACAAAGCCGACACATTACATGAATCAAGCTCTAGTTAACTAATATTAATCACAGGCCGTATGCCAAATTTCTTTTTTAAGACATAAAACTAGATAAAACGCCTCAAGTACACAAGAATCAAAATGCCAGGGCCAAAATGTTCGTTTTGAAATTCGGCTAAATACATACGGAATTAATCAAAAATCTGAAAATTACAAGATTTGATTTGACGCCTGATGTTTTAAATCAAACACCAAACAACTTTGAAAATAAAACAGAATTGGACTAACTTTTTAATGTGCTGTCTTCCGAGGGAAGACAGATTAACGGAATACATATTATTACTATAATATTACAATTATTACTTTGTGCGATTATGTTTTAAAGAAGTTAAAGGCAAGCCAAAGACAAACTGATGGGGAGGCTTAGCCCCTCCCCATCCACTTTTCCTCCACCTTTCTGATAGAAAGGTGGCCCCTCCACCTTTCTGATAGAGATTTGACAACTCAATCTTTAAAATGGATTTTAATTTAAAAAAAAAAAACGAAAAAACAGCAGGCTTGAGTTGGTTATTTCTCAAAAACCATTTTTGCAGATAAATAATTATGCCTTAATTTATGTCCTATGTGTTTGAAGAAGAAAAAAGAGATATAGGCCTACTGCTGTCATGGATACCCACCAAAGCTGTATCCATGGACACATAGAAGAGGATTATTAGGGCCCAAGTTTTACAAAACACGTGCCTTTGTGTAGCTATGGCAACTTGGCCACTTCTGGTTTTGGAAACTTGAGTCAATTTAGTAATCGAAGATCAAGGAGATGAATAAAATATAATTTCACAGTTGTTTATTATAAATGGGGAGAATTTTAAATAATGTCCACCAAACGTTTGACACTCAATTTATTTTTTTTATTAGCCTATACCTCGTGGCTACTTCTCAAAATTACTTTTCCTACTAAACAATCTGAATTATTTTCCATACTCTCAGTGTTAATGAAGAAAGGGGAAAAATGGACCATTTTCTATCAAGCATAACCTTTAAAGCTTTATTTATGGACGCCAAAATCGATTATTTGGACTCATGACCTACAGAACACTTGTTCTTGTATAGCTACGCTAACTTCTAGCTTTAGAAAACCCGAGTTAACCCAAAAACTGAAGATACAGCAGATGGGGAAAACAAACTATATAAAAATGGTCAAGGAAAGGACAAAATTATTTTTAAACTGAATTACAAAGGATAAAGTGACAAAGGTAGAAGTAACTAGATATATTAAAGAAACTAATAATTAAAATTATGCCCATCTTTCAATAGTTGCTAAATTTTCCAATGGATTTCTAGTATATTCTGTATATCCTGTATATATCTCCATTCCTGTATATTCTGAGGAGTCCTGGGTCGCAAGTGGGACCCAATTGTCACAGTAGCTACCATTTAATTTGGAAACAGTTGAATAAAGGCTAAGTATTACACTGATTTCTCTGCAAGCTATCAATTTCTGACGTAAAACTAATGAAACAGCTCCCGACCTGAGAATTAGGCTTGAATCAAACTGGCAAAACAAAAGATATGAGTCTTTTCAAGATGGCACTAGAGTATAAAGCATTAACACACAAGCAGCACAAGGCGCTGGGTAAGACTTCCTCAAAGAAACATGATTATTCGTTTTCAGTTGTGCGCCTAGCTTGGTGGTGATCATCCCCAAATTACCAAGGATGTATCCAGGTTTTTGTTCGGAGAGGAGGGAGGGCTGTTGCAAGAAAAAACTTTAAAAGACGCTTCAAAAAAACCTAATGCGTTTCTGTTACATTTTTACGAGTAAAAAAAAAAAATTAGAGGGGAGTTAAAATATAGTACCCCCCCCCCCCCCTTTTGAAACAGCCTTGACTAGAAAAAATAAAGTTCGGCATCTCAAAACGCCGTTTGTTCCTCCAAGCCTGACGAAATTACGCCTCGCCCCTTTCTGCCAAGCTCCGCCAACGTGCGCCACCTAGTGTGCACAATTTGAAAGTGGAGAACCCCTCGAAATTTTCAAAATTTTCATCTCATCTCTTCATTAGTTTGGCATAGTCCAATTCTTCTAAATTAATTTGGCACAAGTTTCTTTCCTGCGAGGGGTTTCATTAAGTCTTAAATGTCACTTGATAGACACTATTGGCTTCAAATCACGCGACAAAGTCTCAAGTATATAAAATCGTTGGAGTCAAAAATATAGGTAGAACCCTTGCGGAACACCAGAGGGTTTTACTTAGGGGAAAACTAAATGGTTTTCCTAGGAGGAGACGGAGCCGAAAATACGAGATACATATAGACTATTTTTTTCCTATTTTTCTAGGGGGCGGGCCTTCCACACAAATGCCCAGGAAGGCCCCTATATATTCAGCTAAGCTGAATATATAGCACAGCTGAATATGCTATATATTCAGCTATGCTGAATATATAAAACATCACAAGCCTTTCTTTTTCAATCGAACAGTGAGCTTACGAACTTCTTCCACTTGTCGTTCTATTTTATACATGCAAAACATGGAATATATAATATATAATAAAAAATATAATAATAAGGAATTAGTAAAAGGAATAAATAATAAGTAATAATAAAATCATGTACAGTCAAATAATAGAATTTAAAACCTTAATTATCTGTTACAGATTCTTAGGATTAAAAAAGGTTTTTTGTGTAAACAATGCATAAAAAAAGTAATTATTTGGTTACTGTATTATCGTTTTTCAAGTCTTTCATTCATTTCATTTGGTCTTTCATTCTTTCAAGACTTTGGTTTTCATTGTATTTCCATAAAGACTTTCAATAAGTCGGTCTGCAATATTTCTAAGCAGAAAAGCCACATCAAGGTCAATGCTTTATTGAATGTCCCTCCTAGAAAGAGCTGTTTCAAATTACAGAAAAAAGCAGGCCTTTCCTATGTGATTAGGGGGAGGGGGCACTGCAAAATAAACGCGAGATTATAGGCCGATATATTTGGACCTTTCAGGGAAAGGACTCTATAACATCAAATTTAGGGGGATTAAATTATCAAATCGAAATTTATAATACATTTTTTTTTTCGAACTTTCTATAGTTTTCTAACAGGAAAAAATGAGTCTTTCGCAAATGACGTTATGGAGTGATGTTAAAACTTAGAACGAACAGGAAATATTTGTTCAAAGAGCAGTAGTTTTCCAATCAATCCAATTTTTCTACTTATTGAGCCCTCCTATTATGTCATTTACACACTATAATTAATGCAACTGAGCACAATTAATTTGGTAAACCAGTTAATTATGTTAGCGATTTGTTAATTAATTAACACAATTAATCATAATTTCATAAGTTGCATCATAAAGTTTCTTCTGATTAGTCTTGTAACGACTTGTTGACTGAAAATGTCTTTTTATTGTATGCACAAAAAAACTGTCTATACTGGCCCATTCTCAGTCAGGTCTTACTAATAGTGAGAAATAGCTAGCGCTATTATTTCTCTATCCAACATTTTAGATAAACGAATGAAAAAGCAATACAATAAATTCAAGTCAGACTTTAAAACTTTAACCAATGAAGTAAAATGGCCGATAATAACGAGCCCTATGGCCAATAATGGCCTAGTCGCATTCGACTACTATTGCAGTCCAAAGCTTTGCTTCGGGCCATTTGCTTGTTTTGTTATTTATATTAATAAACCCATCTTTCTCTCTCTCTCAAACCCAAAGTAACACAGCAGATTGAAATAGATAAATTAATTTCGTATGAAATGTTTTTCCATTTCGATAGCCGATAATAACGAGCCCTATGACCGATAATGGCCTAGTCGCATTCGACTACTATTGCAGTCCAAACCCAAAGTAACACAGCAGATTGAAACAGATAAATTAATTTCGTTTAAAAGATTTTTTTCCATTTCGATAGCCTCCGTAAATTAAAATGCCCATTTAAGCCAATAGAAACGCCACCTAACGCCAATGATACAAATCCATACATTAATTTTGGGAAGATGGCTATTCGTGTTTACGTTCAAACTTCGCTAATACGCTTCGACTGTCGCCAGATTGTACGACAAAAATCTGGCACGAATTTCTGATACTCCCCAATCAAGAGGCACCTAAATATCAGGGCAACCACCCCACACAATTTATGACTTATTTCTGTTATTTAATTCTCTTATTAGTGGTTTTCTCTCTTGCTGATGACGGGCGTATTTTACTTCCAATGTAAGGATGTAAGGGTAAATAAAACTCAGATTTTCTTCACAAATCGATTTCTGTCAAAAGATTGTGTTCGGTTCTAGATCCTTCAGCTAACAGACAAAAATCTGGCACGAATTTCTGGCGCCCCCCAATCAAGAGTCACCCAAATATCAGGGCAACCACCTCATACAGTTTACCATTTATTTCAGCTATTTCATTCTCTTATTTGTGATTTTCTCTCTTGCTAACGAAGGAGCGTGTTTTACTTCTAATATAAGGATGTAAGGATGAATAAAACTCAAATTTCCTTCACAAATCGATTTCTGTCAAAAGATTGGGCTTGGTTGTGTATCCTACAGCTATAGACTCCTTATGGTTCTGTGCTATTTTCCTTGCCAATAAAGATCTCAATAGATTAATTAGCCAAAAGAAGCCTATTATATGGCTTTTACTTTATATATTGTTTTTATGTTCAAAAGGAAAGAGGTTACATTTGAATTTGCTCCCAAAAAAAATATCATTGTCAACCTTCCGAGAAGTTGAAAAAAAGCAATGGTCTTGAGCATAAAAGGCAAATAAAGACGGAATTCATCATATTTGCGTTTATATAATTTCGTAAAAAAAAAAAAAAAAAAAAAAAAAAAAAAAAAAAAAAAAAAAAAAAAAAAAAAAAAAAAAAAAACACTGTGCCTAATGATTTAAGACAATGATCTAACAATGTGACAATTGTCAAATGACTTTTTTTACATTTTGGCAATTTTTCTCTAATGCCAGTTACAACCTTTTTCAATATTCAAAGTTTTTTTTTTATTTTGTAAGATAATAGAATCTTACCTGGAGACATGTCACATTGGCGCAGAAAAATGGTGCAAATTTACCACCACAACGCGCTCCTTGGCATTCATCACACATTTGGTCATCCAAAACGTAAGGTTTCACTTCAACCTTAAAAATAATATCGTTATTAACAATTATCACATTACAATATTTAAAAAGATGTACATAATTTCTGCCCATTTCTTGTTAATATACGCAATCTTAAACAAAGATCTTTGTTTAGCTCTTTCCGACGAAATTAAAGAAGTCAATTAAACATGGGTGTTGAAAATCTTTATTTCTATTTACTGACACTTCACATAAGGTGGAGTCTCATTAAAAATCGAAGCTTCTTGACACCTACAAAAAGTGTGTCGTCAAGTTATATGACTGCACAAAATAATTAATTGTTAATTTGTATAGCATTTTCAAGAAAAACGGTGTGGGGAAATTTCCACGAAAAGTGGAGTGTTATCTTGTGTCTAGATATCTTTTAACGATTCAGAGTCTTGGAGACAAGCCAAAAAAGACAGTAATTTACGTCAGAGACTGTCAAAGACTAAAAAAGAAGTTTGCTTATAACAATGTTTCAAAAATTAATATAACAGGGTCTAATTAAACAGTAGACATAAAATGCATGTTTACCTCTCATTCCAGGCAATCTAATGGTCCTATATCAATTTTAATTCTTGGTCAACCTACCTAAGACCACAGGCATGCGTGACTTGCTAAAAGATAACAAACAAGTATTGGTCCAATAAGAGAGGCAGACTTACTCCCACCGTTTACCCATGCCCTTAAACCAAAGAATTAGAAAACTACAGGTTCTATGACTATCTACCTTAGTTCTACTGCCCTAGGAATGACGCATGGACGGATGATAGATAAACATATCTATCTATTGACAAATGAACTAACATCATCCATGCGTCATTCCTAGGGCAGTAGAACTAAGGTAGATAGTCATAGAGCTAAGATAGTCATAGAACCTATAGTTTCCCAAATGTTTGGTTAAATGGCATGGGTAAACAGCAGGAGTAAAGCTTTTTTTCAAACTGAGCAAGTTCATTCAAATAGGTTGCAGCATCAACGAAGAAAGCCCACTTGCGTCTAGAGTTGCAACCATGTTCGGTCTTTAAAGATATGGAAAGTGAGGAATTTTCAAAAGGAGGGAGGGGTGAAATCTAAATGAAATACCCACTTTAGAGCCTAGATCCATACTTACATTCTATATATCTGATAGAACTGATTTTTTCAAAATAAAAAATGAGACTACGGCACTGTTGCTTTGCTAACGACAAAGACGAAAAAAAGAAAAGAAAAAGACGAAACCAAACGAAGGTGAGTAAAGTTATCCGCTCAGTCCCTAGTGAAAAAGGTAACCTGTTGACGTCTAGACTTTAAAACTGTATTAAAAACTATATGTGGCATAAATTCTTCCCCAGACGACTAATGCAGCCTGTTTACATAATTGATTTGTATCAAGAGGATTAATTGTTTGTTGTTTTTTTTTTTCAGAGAAGAAATATACGTTGAATCTCATTTTATTAAATCATTCTAAATAGAGTAATGACTATTTCTTAATTTTCTTTTCATTATTTCGATTTTTGTTGTACATCATCTAGAACTTGAATTAATCAGACGCGGAGCTAAGATACCAAGTTATTAATTTTTTTTCTTTTAAGAAGTTAGTCTTATATCAAAGGGATTTTAGTCTAACCCTTACTTTTAACAAGCAAAGATTTAAAAGTCTTCTGCTATAGGCTAAACGTTGCTTACTTTCTTGAAAAAGTTAAATAAAGTTCAAGTTTTTTCCGACTGCAATAAAGTCAACAAAGTATTGCGAGGAAAACGGTTTATCGACTTTTACTGACAGCGTGATATTCGTTTATCAGTGATTAAAGTGAACCACATGCCTATGGAATTCAAGTCTTTGTGACATCTAACTTACTACATGCCAGAGAATCAATTTTATTGACGTCAAAATTGGTAATATACTCCGTTAAACCACAAATACTCAGCTGTATTTTAAAATAGAATTTGCGCTAGTTTTTCATATTTTATTCAGTTCAAAAACCACATAAACAGCATTGGTTTGAAACTAATTGGGACATGTGTTTTCAGACAACGTATATAAAATGGCAGCTTACATTACAGACACTGCTGGAGATAGCAGATCAATTATACTTATGCCTGAGTCACCTTCGTCTTAACTTTTCTACTGTTTTATTCTTTTCTTTTTAGTTCCAAAAAAATTACTTATTACCATAGTAAGCCTAAAAACAGGAAGTATTGTGGAGGCAATTTTCAAAGATTTACATTTATATGCTATATGAAAAACAAGATTTTATTTCTGGCGGAAATTAGTCTAAATTTCCCAGCATTGGACACGGAAAATAAATTATTTTATATATTGGTAAGATATTTCCGTAGGATTTCTGATTCTGCGGATTTAGATACATAGAAGCTGTATCAGCGTTAACTTCCAGCGCAATTCAGCGCATAATTTCCATCTTTTTAGAAAGAAAATTATTTTATAATGATCTCATTGGTAAAAATTTTCTATAAGCATCATGCGTGACAAATTACGCAATTCTACGGATTTATATATATATAGAAGCTATATCAGCGTAAACCTCCAGCGTAAGTCAGGCTAAAATTTTCAGTGAATTACGAACAAAGTTATATTATAAAAATCTTATTGGTAAGAGTTTTCCATAAAAATCTCACCATAACCACTGACGGCAAAATTTCGAACACCACCTAGCTCTAGCAAGCTCCAGCTTCATGAGACTCGAATATCTGGAAATACAGTTACCTTTCCAATCAGTTGAAAGTCCATCTCTTCAACGGTCTGACTGGGCCGATCACTCATGGACCTTGTAGACAGAAAACGAGCGCAACTTCCTCGTGTTCATGGACCTTGTAGACAGAATCATGGTCATGAGTCATGGACCTTGTAGACAGAAAACGAGCGCAACTTCCTCGTGTTCATGGACCTTGTAGACAGAATCATGGCCATGAGTCATGGACCTTGTAGACAGAAAACGAGCGCAACTTCCTCGTGTTCAGGGACCTTGTAGACAGAATCATGGTCATGAGTCATGGACCTTGTAGACAGAAAACGAGCGCAACTTCCTCGTGTTCATGGACCTTGTAGACAGAATCATGGTCATGAGTCATGGACCTTGTAGACAGAAAACGAGCGCAACTTCCTCGTGTTCATGGACCTTGTAGACAGAATCATGGCCATGAGTCATGGACCTTGTAGACAGAAAACGAGCGCAACTTCCTCGTGTTCAGGGACCTTGTAGGCAGAATCATGGTCATGAGTCATGGACCTTGTAGACAGAAAACGAGCGCAACTTCCTCGTGTTCGAGATGTGGTGCCTAAGCCGCATCGCAAAGATCAACTTCACTGGCCACGTGACCAACGAAGAAGTGCCAAAACGGCTGAATTCCCCTGACAAAATTCTTGATAAAACCAAACGGCAGCAACTGCGTTGGTTTGAAGTCAGGTCACGAGAATGACCCCTGATCATCTCCCAAGAATGGTACTCGAAGGAACGATTGACGGATAACGACTGCAAGGAAGATCACCGAAGGGGTAGATTGATAATCCTCACCCGCAGGCACACCGTACAACTCTTTAGAACAGCACAAGACAGATCTTCATATAGAACCTGGTTTAGGCCCTGTCAAAGAGTGGCCCCAAGACGTTCCATGACTATAGACTGGACTTAAGTAAGCATCGTGCACAACCAATAATGCATTTTTGTGCATTTAGATACATAAGAACTATCGAAGATTGACGATGAGGTTCAAAAGGTACTTACTTGCCACCATACTTAGCAAACATACAATCCTTCCTCATTCGTGTTATGAAGCCATAGAATTGAAGCCTTAAAACACTAGCATTTGAAAACAAAAAAAGGCTCATTTCCCCAATGGTATCCACGTGCTTTGCATAAAAGAATTTAATTTAAAAACAAATAAACTGCGGAAGTTTTAGAGATAGACAATGAAAAAACAAATTAAAACAAGACATAAAGCATAAAAAATTCGAATATTTTGGGGCCACTTCCAGAGCTGTTAAAAAAGAAACAAGAGGATAAAAAAACATTTTGTCTTCAGTGTGTAGTTATTGTCAAAAATTATTCCAGAGGTGATCCGCTAATATTCAGATGTTATTATTAGCAGTTGTCTTTTAATGTGTAGTTTTATTGTCTACAATAAAACTAAATTTCCCATTCCTACATCAAATTACAAAAAGCTTATAAATGAGTTACTAATTAGAAATTAGGGCTGTACTAAAAATTATTCTTAAAACCATATGCACAAATGTGATTTCATGGTTGCAGTACTTGCCAAAAATAAACGAACTCTGACCCATAATAACTGTATATTTCAAAACACGTTTTGAAAAAAAAAAGACAAATGAGGAAGAATCATCATTTGAAGCTGATTCAGAAATGGTAACTCTTATTTCGGCTAATCTTAATTAATAAAGTTTATCATGAAAACAATTTTAAATAAAGGAAACGAATCAGGACATCTTAGAAAGAAACTCTTGTACAAAGAAGATCACACTCAAACTGCAATGACGTAAAAATGGGAAACAATCATTAAATCCTCTCTAAGGCACAAGACATTCTTATTGATTCCAAAAGAGAAAAATGGGGATATATGATAGGCTAACTCCTTCGCTTGAAAAGAGATAGGAAAGCTATTTTCCCTCTCTATCAGTTTCTTTGGACAGTGAAAATTAAATCTGACTGTTTGACCTATTAACTGGAAATTTGCAAAATCCTACATATTTTAAAAATGTGGGAAACCGGGATTTCAAACTTTGATGAAAATACAACTGCTACAACTACTAACAACTCACTTATGCTATTACTAACAACTTACTGCGGCACTAAGCCACCTGATGCCAAGACAGCTACTTACACTCCTCCAACGTCTCCATATATTCAAATACGGTTATGTAGTTTTTGATAGCAGTGGGTGCAAAATAAAAAAGAAGAACATGGTGAAAATCAGCAAAAATTAGGCTAAAATCATATGGCGTCAAACAGCTAAAAAATATGTAACTTTCCTTAGTAGGAGTAGATGTCTTTGGGAGTCAGCATACTGCTATTGTCCAGAGTTTGTATGACGAGAAGTGCTATCAAACATGGCAAAATACTTTTGCAGTTTTTTTTTTTTTTCACTGTCCAATATGACAAAATATGACACTGCCTTAAAACTTAATTATTCTTAAACAACTAAAAGAAAAACTTGGAAAATCGCGGTTTTCCACCATGAGTAGACCTAATATGGGTTCAGAGAACAAATATAATTTTATTTTGAGGCCCTTAGTACTTGAAATTAATATATTTATGTTTTTCTCAGGCGTCCAGCTATATCTCTTCCCTCAACAGGTCTCATGGTAACTCTCCCTTGTATTGTCCTTGACAACTTGACAAATCCTTTGGCAACTTGCAGAACCCTTGACAACTCCTCTATCTTTTCTTGTCATGATAAGAGCGGAAGCCGATGTTAACTATTTTAGGTGATTTTGGCCATTTCTCTGTCCTTTCCGACCCTTTCCGTTCTTGTAACCATTTAAATTAGCATTTCTGTTCTTTAAATTAGCAAGGACATTTAAATGAAAATGTACTTGGTCCCCTGGACCCAGGTTATGTTTATTTACAACTAAAAACCGCCATTTTGACCATTTTCTGTTGGTCGTTTCAAAATATGAGATTTTTAGTACAGTAACACACTTCCGTCTGTACTACCATCTTGAACCGAGAAAATAAATAAGCCACACTAATTCGTTAAACTTGATAGCACTTTTCATCCGTAAAGATTCTAATCCCTAAAAGCAATTAAATAAAAGACAAGTTTTTTTTAAACTGCAAGTAAGGAGCGACATTAAAACTTAAAACGAACAGAAATTAATCCGTATGTGAAAGGGGCTGTCCCCTCCTAAACGCCCCGCTCTTTACGCCAAAGTTTGACTCTTTCTCACAACTCTGCTTTTTTAAAACAATAAAAAAGACTTTAGCGTAAAGAGCGAGGTGTTGAGGAGGGGACAACCTCTGTCATATACGGATTAATTTCTGTTCGTTTCAAGTTTTAAATGTCACTCCTTACTTGCAGTTAAAACAAACTCGTTTTTTATTTAATTTCTGAGCGTTTTTGAATTAATATATGTTTTGATTTTTGGCTCACCACACGTGAATATTTAAAATGAAATTTGCATATTAATATTTTTTTGGCTAAATGACTTTTCATAGTTTTGATCGGACGATTTTGAAAAAAAGGGCGGGGGAGGAGGCCTGGTTGCCCTCCGATTTTTGGTTATTTAAAAATTCAACCAAAACTTTTCGTTTTTTTACGAATGTTTTACTAGTAATAAATATAAGTAACTTACGAATTAATTAACGTAACGAACTTCTATATTTGTATATTTTTATTACGTATATGAGGGTGTTCGCCCCCTCATCAATACCTTGCTCTAAACACTAAAGCTTGAATTTCATCCCAATTCTTTAAGAATGACCCCTGAATCACAAAGGCCGTAGAATAAATAGTTGAAAGTACTAAAAAATACTTTGGCGTAAAGAGCAAGGTATTGTGGTGGAGATGAACCCCTTTATAAGCGGAATATTTTCTGTTCGTTTTAAGTTTTAATGCTGCTCCTTACTTCCAGTTGAAAAACTTTTTTTTTATTAATTTTCTCATTGTTTTTTTTTAATACTAGTAGAAAATCCTGCGCCCCCTTCATGGAAATTCTCTTCCCTCATAATAAATTCCTTTATGGAAAGATCCTCCAATGTAACCCCCTCCCCAAATCCATTCCCAACTTGAAAAAAGTCCCCCTAAAAACGTCTGCACACTTTACTATATGCCATTACTATAGCCATTACTATATGTAAACAATGGTCAAAGTTTGCAACTTGCAGGGGAGGGTGGGGAATTAATTCGTCCCCAAAGACATAGTTACTAGGTTTTTCGCCTATGCTGAACAGAATGGCTATCTCAAAATTTTGATCCGGTGAGTTTGGGAAAAAAAGAGCGTGTGAGGGGGCCTAGGTGCCCTCCGATTTTTTCGGTCACTTTGAATGGGCACCAGAATTTTTTTTTTCGTTGGAATGAGCCCTCTCGCGACATTCTAGGACCACTGGGTGGATACGATCACCCCTGGAGACAAAAAAAAAAACGAATAAACACGCATCTGTCTTCTGGCAGAAAATACAAAATTCCACATTTTTGAAGATAGGAAATTGAAACTTCTCCAGTAGGGTTGTCGGATACGCTGAATCAGATGGTGTGATTTTGGGATTCTATGATTTTTATGGGGTGTTTTCTCCTATTTTCTAAAATAAGGCAAATTTTCTCATGCTCGTAACTTTTGATGGGTATGACTAAACTTGATGAAAGTTATATATTTAAAATTAGCATTAAAATTCAATTCTTTTGATGTAACTATTGGTATAAAAATTACGTTTTTTAGAGTTTCGGTTACTATTGAGCCGGGTTTGATTACACCTTAAGGGAAAGCCACACCTATGTATGATTTTCGGTGATATGTATCTGTAATTTTGAAAGCTAATTTTACACGCAAGCTTAATAACTTGTTGAAGACTCAAGAATCTTTTTTTTTTTTTTTTTTTTTTTAGCCCACTGATTTTTAGGTCATGGACCTTTTTTTTTTTTGTAAAAGAGAGCACAATTCCATGTAATGTCTGGATAAATGTATATATTATAGGCTATTGTTGTGGCTGGCAGCATTCTATTATAGGTTAGTAATTAAGGAAAAAGTAAAATGGCTGCGAAAGTCAGATTTTACTTCTTTTTTTTTACAAATACTGCATAACTTCATACGGCGTCTTTTTCATTAAAATTGAATTTCCGATTTTTCTAATTTTTTAAGATATGGTTGGTTGTGTCAGTTTCTATTTGATAAATTCTCTCAATCAAATTTCATATTCACTGTCCTTGGTACATAAAACACCCTTTTGAGAGCCAAATCCCCTTAGTTATAGCTGATACAGGAAATATCTAATATTTTAGAATTTTTTCTCTTTTCTACAAATAATGCATTTAAATTATGGTTTTTATACGTCTTAACAAATAAAATTCCTTTAATTATGACAATATGCTTTACTATATTAAGCCCTACAAGGATGTATTTGAAACAGTATATACTAGTGTCAAAAGGTCTCTACAATTTAAGAATTTTAAAGTAACGTAGTAACGTTACGCAACGTAGTACTGTAAATTGATTTTTAAAGTAAGTATGCAAAGACTATTTAAATCAGCTGTTTCTAAAAACAACAATTTTCTTCGACTGATAGTAAAAAGCAACGTTAACACTTTAAAACAAACAGAAGTTATTCCGTATACGAGAGGGGCTGCTCCTTCCTAGCCCCTTGCAATTTATGCTGAAATCCCATCTTTAAAAATGTTTTTCATTCAAATTCAATGGCCCTTGTGCTTATTCTAAACGGCCCTTGTTATTAAAGAATTGACACAAAAAGGCAAACTTTAGCGTTACTACGAACTAACGAAAATGCTTTAAATTGCTTTAATTAAAATGCTTTAAATTGCTTTAATTAAAATGCTTTAAAATTATCAATTCAAAGCAATAGGGGCCCATATTTATTAAAATAAGCTAGAAATGAAAGATTGTACTGATACTTAAATTTAAGATATATAAATTCAAGAACTATTTCTTGGCAGTTTAAAGAACTATAATCTTGGCAGTTTAAAGAGACTGGTTGATTTTAAGCTGATAGGCCTATGGGATACAGAATTCTGCGTTCATACTTCTCAACTGCACTGTAAATTACCTAAGAAAACAAGCATGTACCAGTTGGGTTGAGCAGTCGCCAAGTGCTAGATGGCGTTCTTGATTGTATTCTTGATGCAAGCGTCAGTTTCCCCTCTTACAGGTTCACAATATTCTTTGATTCAAATAAGATCGTCATGTGCATGTTAAGTGCAAATGAACAAGGGCGAGAATAAAGCGTTCAACCTCCAACAGTGAGCATATATCGATGGTTTATATCAGTCTATTGCTCAATTTATATTTAGAAGCTACATAAATTCTGCCTCTTTAAAACCCATTTAGAATGAGACTGTAGATGATACTTCAATCTGATGTTTTTGCAATTGGTCTCTATTTATGATTTCAAGAGTCAGGCTAGCACTACTTTGTTTTTCTTTTTTAGCTCCTAGCTTAAAAATAGTTATAATAAAAAAAGAGTATATAAAAACTGTGTGGTTATTGGCTTATTTTCTAGATCATTTGTAGCTCGGGGAAAGAGGAGAAATAAATATTCAAACCTTTTTTTCTGGAATAGAATGATTTTAACACAAAACTAGCAATTTTCCAGACAATGTATAACATTAATCGCTTTTACTATTCTAAATTAGTACAAAAGAAAGATCCAAACAAAAAGAAAATATTTTATGGATCAAATTCGTGCAGAGCATTCAATTATCTCTTCGAGAATACACCTAATAGCTAGGGGGATAAG
Organism: Artemia franciscana; assembly: GCF_032884065.1. Classification (NCBI taxonomy): domain Eukaryota; kingdom Metazoa; phylum Arthropoda; class Branchiopoda; order Anostraca; family Artemiidae; genus Artemia; species Artemia franciscana. The sequence continues at coordinate 6,758,271 of NC_088865.1, forward strand.
TAATCACAGCCATTGTTCCTCCTTTCATTTCAAATTTAAGATGTTATATATTTTTTTTAAGCTTCTTTTTTATTTAATTTTTTATATGTTAAAAACATACCATTAATATTTTAGATTTTATGGACAAAGAGCGCTGCTAAATTAAATAATTAGCTTTGCTTATCTATTTTCATGGTCCAACGTGGCAACACTGACAAAATGATGGCATTGCCCTAAGAGCTACATAACTTTTAAAACAACCAAAAGAAATATCTTTCAGGCATGATATACAGTTTTTGATAGCAACAGGTGCCCAATAAAAAAATAATAAAACTTTGAAAAAAAATCGCCAAAAAAATATAGCAGAAACTACATAGAATCAAACACTTCAAAAAGGCATAGCTTTCCATTGACGGCGTAGTTGCGTTTGGAAACCAACAGATTATTAATGTTGGAATTTTATAGACAAAAAGCGTTCTCAAATTAAATAATTAGCTTTGCTTATCTATTTTCATGGTCCAACGTGGCAACACTGACAAAATGATGGCATTGCCCTAAGAGCTACATAACTTCTAAACCAACCAAAAGAAATATCTTTCAGGCATGATATACAGTTTTTGATAGCAACAGGTGCCCAATAAAAAAAAAATAATAAAACGTTGAAAAAAAAATCACCAAAAAAATATAGCAGAAACTATATAGAACCAAACACTTCAAAAAGGCATAACTTTCCACTGACGGCGTAGTTGCGTTTGGAAACCAACAGATTATTAATGTTGAAATTTTATAGACAAAAAGCGTTCTCAAATTAAATAATTAGCTTTACTTTTCTATTTTCAGGGTTCAACGTGGCAACACTGACAAAATGATGGCATTGCCCTAAAAGCTACATAACTTCTAAACCAACCAAAAGAAATATCTTTCCTTTGCAATATTTAGTTTATAATAGCAGCAGATGCCAAATAAAATAAAAAACAACAATGAGAAAAAATCACAAAAAATAGCTGAAATTATAAAGAACCAAACACCTCAAGAAGGCTTAGCTTTTCTTTGGAGGCATAGTTGCGTTTGGAAACTAACAAATTGTTAATGTATCATGGACAAAAAGTGGTGCCAAATAAAATAATTAGCTTTGCTTACCATTTTCATGGTTCAACATGGCAACACTGGCATGTTACCCTAAGAGCTTCACAGCTTTTGAACAGTCAAAAGAAAAATCTTTTAGGTGTGAGTAGACCTAAAATGGTTCCAGGGGATCAAATTATGTTTTCAGTTTTGTCCAACATGCTTTAATCTCATTTTGAATAGGCTAACTTCCAGGTAGAAAACCATTTTTCAAAGAGTAGCCTTTTACAATTCAGATTTCTACTGGAGATCTAAATTGACTCGATTCATTCAACTCCTTTGCATAGCTAAGTATGTATTAACTCATGAAAAGAATACTTTTGATTATAATAAATTTTGGTCTATCTGACTTTCGCAGCCATTTTACTTTTTCCTTAATTACTAACCTATAATAGAATGCTGCCAGCCAACAATAGCCTATAATATATACATTTATCCAGACATTACATGGAATTATGCTCTTTTACAAAAAAAATGGGTCAATGACCTAAAAATCAATGGGCTAAAAAAAAAAAAAAAAAAAAAAAAAAAAAAAAAAAAAAAAAAAAAAAAAAAAAAAAAAAAAAAAAAAAAAAAAAAAAAAAAAAAAACTAGAGTCTTCTACAAGTTATTAACGGTGTCACGAATCCTGCAGTAAAAAGTGCGTACTAAACTTGTTACTTGTTATATGCAAGAACAGTGTTTGAAGATTTATTTTCATACAATTAAAGCTACAATTCGAACCAATTAAACCAAATACTTCCGCCTTTAGAGATTATTTATCACATTTGCACATAATTTTATCGTTTTTTGAACTTTGTTAAGTTTGGAGCAAATAATTTGTATATAAACCTCGTTTTAGTCTTTTGTGTTTTTCAAAGAAGGGCATCACTGCAATGTCACAAGAGATGCTGACTGGCTTTAAACGCTTATTCCGCTTACTCCAAGGTCAGTCTTTCTTTTATAAAATATTTGGTCCAGAAATTTATAATGTTTTGAACCAAAATACGATAAGAATTTGAACCAATAATAAAAATATATGGTTGAACCAAAAATATTTGCACATTTTTTTTCTTTTTTTTACACTGGTGATAAATTTTCCTTGCTTCTTTCATTGTCCTACATTTTCTCTAAATGTCCCAAAGATTTAAAACAGGAATCCAATGGAAGTCTCAGATAAGATGACTCTAACTGAATATAGGGCTTCTTGGTAGAATATCAGTTTTACCCAATAATATAGACATTGGATGATTTGTTTATTTTGATTATCATGTGTTTGTGAGTGTTTAAAATGAAATTAACTCGTGTTAATTGAATGAGTGTCATTTTGGGTTAGAAAGAGTGACGTTGTGAAGTGCGAGTGGTTGGTACTTCATTCAGGTTTCACTGAAATTTATAGATATTGGTAGTTGACTATTTGTTTACGTGTTTTTTAGATAGCGTATAAGCATCAGCGTTTTTTTCTTGGGGGGATCCTAATCACACAGATATGGGTCGAGTTATGAATAAAGCATGCAGTAAAATGGTTATTTTTTTTCATTTACTTTGTTAATTTTGCATTTGTTAATTAAAAGTTTGCCACTTCTAAAAAAAAGTAATTAAATTTTAATCTTGTCTTTAACTTTGCTCTTTTTAGCTAACTTAAAAAAAAATAAAACAGAAAAAAATAAGGAATAAGGGTGCCAGAAAAATCTTGGGAGGGGTACAGGGTCTCCCCAGGCCCCCCTGGATCTGCCAGTGCCTAAATGTGATCCAGTTCTCAAATAAATCCGTGATTTTGGTTAGAAGCGAGAGAACTTACTCGTTTATCAATATCCTGATGCTGCAGTTGAACGAATCTTGCAGAAATCGCAGCAATATAACTTTGTTGGTTACTAAACGCAACTCGTCCTGCGCCCTTCGGGTATCTCAATTCAGGGTCTGTATCAATCCCCGCGTAGCAAACCCCTCCATATAAACGGTCCATAATCATAGCTAATTCAACTGCAATAGAAATAAATAGATACAAACAAAAGCAAAAACCTTAAAAATGAACAATTATGAAGTATGGGTAGACTTCGTAAAAGATAATTTGTGTTGTCAATTAATAAGCCCAAGTTCCTGAAAAAATTTTTACGGTTAAGCAAATTATTTGGGGGTCCGTTATAAATCTGCATGTTTTAATGATTTTCATCCCTCTTATACTCTTAACCTTTTTGACATGTCGACTTTTTCTTCAAGCCAATCTCATCATATTTGTTGTTTTATTAGTCATTATTTGTATTATTTGTTTTACTATTTATTTTGTTTTGTATTATTTTAGTGTATTTTCGCCAGCACTCGGACAAGTTTTTTACTTCTCAGGGTGGCTGTTAAAACTGAATATGCTGTTACTTAGTGCAAATAATATATCTTTATCTTTTTTTTCTTTTTTTTTTACTAAAAAAAATTTATCTCATATGGGCCTGTGATAGCCATTCTTCGAATAAATCTTATCTCATCTGACCAGTTAGACATTTCAACTTTAAAGCATTAGCTTCAAAAGAACCGTTGCTTTTTCTCAAAACCTATTACTCTGTCTACTTAAACATCCACCGTTTATATTTATTACATGTAAGATATAATTATATATGTATATACTTATAAACATTTATCTTAAATACTACAAAATATATTTAATTCTTATAAAAGACTATTTGTGTTGTTAACTGAAATGCATAGGTTCTCTAGGATCTAGAAAACTAGAAACGACAATCAGAAAACTTAAAGAAGTTGAGAAACCAATCCTGACCAGACATTTCAATATTTCCAAATTTTTACTTTGAAAAATTAGTTTAAAACAGTTGCTGATTTTCTGCAGCAACAATAACTCAGTTACTGCATTAAAAAAATTCTGGATCATTAAACATTTACTATTTACATTTATTACTTATACTATATGATTATGCACAGATTTATTAAACAAACAGTTACTATTAAAAAATAAAAATATGCCAAACTTACATAGAAGACAATTTGTATTGTACCTTAAAAAGCTTAATCATCTCTAAAAATTTTTGAAGTTAAAGGAATTAGGAAAATTAAAACGTATATAAACCATTGGTTTAAAACATAAATGTTGCCTTTTCTTACGACCTATTATTCTGGACATTCAAATATATGATATTTACCATTTGAATTTATTCTACACAATCACAAAAATAGCTATATATAAACATTTGTTGTAAATAGTTGCAAAGTATGCTAACTTTCGTTAAGCATACATATATATATATATATATATATATATATATATATATATATATATATATATATATATATATATATATATATATATGTATATATGTATATATTATTAAGGTTATTTGTCAAATAGATATTTATTATGAACAATTAGAGATTTTCTAAGCATTATTGGGGTTAAAGAAATCAGGAAACATATAAAGCATGAAAACCAGACCTACTTTAAAGCATTATCCAACCAACTTCAAAGCACTGGCTTAAGAAGATAATAGTACCTTTTCCTAAAAAACATTTAATTCTGGCTAATTAAGGTCTCCCTATATACTTTCTAAGTAAGGCGTTTGCTTACTGTTCACGTAGCCCTTTCAATAGAAGGCTTTGTGCGTTGCAAAATAGTTGATGTACCATTGACATGGAAACAAAAACATTTTGTCCCTGGACCCATTTTAAGTCTATTAGTACCTAAAAACCGCAATTTCCGAAGATGTTCCTTTTTATTGTTTCAAAATTAGGAGTTTTTAGAGAGGTACCACATATATGTCAGTGGCGTTACCATGAAATATGGAAACCATAAAAAAAAACAATCAATCAATTAAATTTGAGAGCGCTTGTCGTTAGAAGAAAATTGAATCATTGACAAACTCTTGATTCCCAGAGACAACTACACTTTTGAGGAAAGTTATATATTCTTATTTGATGCCGTACGTTTTTAGCTTATTTTTGGCTGATTTTTTTTCACCCAAGTTCCCTTTTTTATTTTGGCGAACGCTAAACCTAAAACTGCATTTTTTCGAATTTTTTTCGCTAACATCGAATTTTATTCTTTTTTGAAGATATATATAGTTTGTGGAAAATTAAACTTAACCAATCAAAACAAAATGATGTTATTTGTACCGTCCTTGGTACTTCAATTAAATTTCGAAACAAAGAAAAACCTTACACAGAAATAAAGTGGAAATATAGCTGTTAGCACTTTATGACTTCTTCTGAATTAAACACTACAAAAATAAAATTTTTGCTAAGTTATATCATTACAGTGAGAAAATTTGTATTTGTTCGACTTCCAGAGCTGCTCTGTGGCGTCAACTGAGGGAGAGTCCCCCCCCCCCAAATTTTTAAAAACACCTATAGGGAGGATATTTTGATTGAGCAATACCCTTTTAGGTATTTTCAATGAAAAAATTGGAATTCGCCTCCCCCCTAGATATTAAAAAACATCCCCCTTAAATTTTCGTGAATTGACACCACAAGAGTTTGCGGACCAGAAATTGCAGAATAGATTAACAAGTTTAATAGTTTAATATGACTTTTGGAATAAATCGAATAGCTTAGTTCGATCGAGTAATTCAAATAGAACTTTTACGACTGACAGATAAAACCAGTCAAAAAGTTTGACAACACCAAAGTGAAACACTAAACTGTTGGCAAATTATTCGACTCTACACACTCAAATCAACAATTATTACACTACTTCATTAATATGTGCAGTAACACAGCAAAACCATGCATATATTGTTGTGTTTTGATGAGTCTTTTCTATGAGTGACACAATGTATAAATTTATCCTTCGAGTCAATAGGTAGAAATTGACTGTCACCTAAATACTTAATCCACTCGGGGAAAAGAAAAAAGACGGAAAAGCAGGTGTCTTTTTTGATAGGATAAAAGGTTTACACCCTTCTGTCATGACAGAAAATACACAGTTAATGAATATAATATGAACATTTTTAGAAATTCATGTTTGGAAAAAGGGTTGGACGCTAGTAGATAAAGGAAACTATTAGTGATAAGAATACTGTACAAAAACGATTCACTCTGGCACTTTTGAGGAGGCAAGGAGTCTACCCATAAGAAGGAGGGCCAAGACACTGACTTGAGCCACAGTTGTGGCGTATCAAGAGGCGGTTTTCAAAGCAGGATATGTTTTACTGAACAAAAACAAAGAAATAAAAGGCTTTGGGATTTTCTATTGGCTTCAGTTCTATTTCTCATTCCTATTGTTTAGATGTTTCAACTAGGACAGCGATTTTGCTAATTATTCGATAGATGATACAGGGGCCTAGAAAATCGTTAGGGCCTAATAAAAACCGTAGAAAAATTGTTTTCTGACATTTGGAGTTTTAGATCTCGCTCTAAAAGTATATCCACTAAATATGTTGAATCCAAGGAAGTCCTCCCCGCCGTACTACACCAGTGATAGAAAATACCACCCAATTGATCAGTTGAATAATCATCAAAAAGATAGTCACATACCATAAATTGCAAATAGAATTATTTTTTGTTCTCTTAAAACTTCAAGCAGGAGAACCAATGAGAAGGAATTTAATACCTTTAATATCTTATTCAATACTTGGAAGGATTCCAATTACCTGCTTTGAGAGGACGTGGTACACCTCCAACAAAAACCGTTTTCCTTGGATCCAAAGGTAACGTTGCGTCAAGGACAAAATCAGCATCCGACAACCTCCATGGCCTGATTTGAACTGGTTTGTCTTTAATAGTTGGGGAAGAAACACACAAGTACAACTTATCCTCATCTTGAATACACGCGTCTATTAGCTTCTGCACTGAACTTTCGTCCTAAAACATATCGGTCAATGAATGATTACAGTAATAAAATAATAATAATATAATAAAAAAATATAATATATACATATACATATACATATATATATATATATATATATATATATATATATATATATATATATATATATATATATATATATATATATATATATTTTATAAATATATAATGATAAATATAATTTATTATATATTATATTTATTGTAAATATAATATAATAATAAAATTTTCAATAACATAGTAATAAAATAAATAATTCGAGGAATAATTTTTCTTTATATGCATTTCAACAGTCAAGTTGCACGAATTACTGGACGTGGTCGCATTTCTTTTATGAAGATCGGGGGGGGGGGGAATTCAACAACAAAAAAGAATGCTTTTATGGTCAAAATGTAACTAAGACTGTATACATCCCACGCAATATTTCACAACGTCGCGGGAGGACGGGGGTGTACTGTGTCCCATTCAGAGGGATAGAGAATTTCCCCAAGGATAAGGAAAATTTCCGCAAGAAAAGTCAAAGGATACATCTACCCCGTAAAATTTACTATAGTCTAGTTAAATTGCAAAAAAATACAAAATTTCTGCTCTAAATATGCACTCCTCTCTAAGTTTCAGCCCCCCTCCCTTTCCGTATCCGAAAAAAAATCCATCGATCGCTCCTGAATTATTGGCTATTTTACGTATAGGAAAAATAAAGATCCATCTTCAAGAGGTTTTCTTCTTATTTAAGCAGAACAAAAGTTGTAAAAGGCACTGGGACAATGCATGATTCGAGGGCATGAGAACACCCTCTCTGTAGCAAAACCCCTGATCCTCTTAACCTAAGATTCGGATCTATGTGAACCAACAGGGAAAATAAAAAAAAAACCTTTAAAGGTTAACTCTCAGTATTGATTTTGTCTTTCAACCATGAGGACATAAACTGGATTTAAGTTCGAATTTAATTGGATTGCGCAGCAAGTGAAGTGGAGTACAATCCAGCAATTACAGAAGTTTAGCAATAAGTGAAATATCAGATTGTTAGTTATATGCTATTGTTAGTTATATGCTATTGGATATTTTTCCAATTTTACTATTGGATATTTTTTGCTCATACACTTAAGAAGAAAATTCGTTATTAATTACCTGAATGCATTTGAATATCGTTCGCATGAATTCAGAGTGATAACATATCGCTTGCGCCGGATTTAGCCAGAGGGTGTATTGCAGTAAATAAACATTTCGAAGAAATTTTTGCAAAGGATTAGCTGTTGAGAAGTTCGAGATTTTGGAAGAAGCTATTATTGGAGTTCTCGTTGCTGATTTTGAAATAGCTGTTTTCCATGACTAAATTAACGGCTTAGCATACTGAACTCTGTGAAGGTAAACCAGAAGCATTCTGAAGTAGGCCTCTATCCATTTCTCTTTTTTTCTTTTTTTTCTGCGATTTCGGCGGGTTCTAAGAAGATGACGAAAAATTAAAGGAAGAATGAACGTTTCTTGAATAATTCAGCTGCTTCCAGTGGTCGAGAAAATTCTGTGACGCTGCAAAATCTGACGGACAATTTAAGTTTAGTTTTGACAACGGTTCAGCACAATTCCAAAGCGTTCGCAGAACTTTCTGCTAGTATGAGTGGACTGGAGGACAGAATTTCAAAGGTTGAGAACGCAGCTCAAGATTCGAACCGGGAAGTATATGAGTTAAAACCAAAAGTAACAAAGATTGAAACTGATAATGATAATTTAAAGATTCAGTTGTCGGTTGTGGTTGATAAAACGGTTAATCTAAGATCGCAGCTGGCTAACATGCGACAAGCATTGATGAAAGTGGAAAGTAAAGAAACAAAAAAACATATCTTGGCTTGGAATGTAGTTTCTGCAGATAAATGAAGCAAAGACCTATTTTCAGATCATAGTTACAGAAGGTTTAGAAATGGACGTTCCAGAGTTTACTGTAATTGAGTCAAACCCAATGAAAAAATATGTGAAAGTTCAAGTGGAATCGAGAGAATTCAAACTCATTATTTAGGAGAACAGTAGGAAGTTACGCGGGAAAACAGTTTTGAACCAGTCTGGAGTTTATTTGACAGATGATGCCTCATTATCTGTGCATGAAACGCGGAAGACACTTGCGTCAGTGCGTGACAAAATTCATGCATGTGATATCCAGGGACTTGAAACCAGAGTAACAAAATCTATCCTGCCTATGATCTGTGTGAAACGCCAACATCAAACTTCAAAGGGGACAATCCCTTTCATATACTGAGTGATTTCTGTTCGTTTTAAGCTTTAATGTCAGTCCTTACTTGCAGTTAAAAATTTTTTTTTTTTTATTTAATATAATATAGGTCAGAAGTTGGAGAACATGCCTTAACAGCCTTGATTTCGCAAAAAAAAAAAAAAAAAAAAAAAAAAAAAAAAAAAAAAAAAAAAAAAAAAAAAAAAAAAAAAAAAAACGAGATTGACGAGTATATTTGAAGAGCATGCACACGTCGTATTTGCCTCAGTAGTGGTTGTGCTTTTTTGCATCTATGATGCAGGCAAAATCACACACGAAACAAATGACTGACGAAAATCGCATGATTGAGCTCACCATATTTATGAGCCCATTTTAACAGAATACATTACATCATTTGCGCCGCTCCTCCCCACCCAGGAGTGAGCACGTTGTTTTATATCTATGACGCATGCAACATTACAAAAGGAACATAACTAAGTATAAAATACCAAGTGTAATTACTCTTTTTACAAAAGACGTTTAAAGTAGTTTCATAATGCATTGAGGACAAATGAACGACCTAGACCATTAACGTGAAAAGCCACATCCGAGCAGCTACGGTAAAGGGTATTGAAAAAATGACTAAAATAATGATAAACGAAAATGAATAACGAAGAAATAAATAGTAAGAGTACTTGCGTAAACGACTATTACTAGTCAAAAACAGAAGTAAAGAACAAAGGTTCGTAAAGAACATGTTAAGAACATCTGGTTCGACGATAACCGGCAGCAGGGATTAAAACGAGTAAAAAAAAGTGAAGGACAAAAAAAACATGTGGTTGCAAGATATGCGACAACGAGGAATAGAATGAATTAAAAATTGAAAGTGAACAACAAAGAAATATGTGGAAAAGATATGCGACAGTGAGAACAAAGAAATACACGGTTAGAAGCTAAGCGACAGCGGGAATTATAAACAATAGCGAGAAAGTGAGTATCAGAACCTGTCAAAATAAAGTGAAGAACAAAGAATTATGCTTTTAGAAAACAAACGACATCGAAAATCAGAACAAGTCAAAAATGAAAATGAAAAAGAAACAAATATTACTTTAGAATAACAACCCCATCACAATCTTCGACGCCAACCGAGTGGCACAAAACCCAGTACAAATCTACAAAAATACAATAAACTACGCAACTGTTGATTAGAAGTCACTGGGACCCTTCAGCGTTCTATGTATTCCCTGGGGAGCCCTTAATTTTCCAAGGAAAGAGTAGCAAACCAAGCTGATTACTTTGGAGTTCAATTACATAGGTGCAGTTACTTGTGGTTATGTTACACAGTGGTTCAGTCGCAATGGAACCAAAAGAAATACATTCTTTAAATTTGGTGTCTGTGTGTGTGGGGGGGGGATAAATTTGATATGTTTCGATTGTCCCACGCAAATAAGGACAAAAGGCATATTCAATGAAAATGCCTCAGAAATGGTGTATTTTAAATCCTAGAGAAGGATGGGTACAGTTCTAGGGGGTATACGCCTCTGTTTCCCCCATTTGACACTACATATTTAGTACTTTTTCTACTTCTTTTTCCTTTTTCTTTTAATTCATTACTAATAATATCCAAATGTTCAAAACCTTGTCGCATTATTAAATACAAATGTCCAAACTCTTTTTCGAAGTAGAATAAGATTTCGATTAAATTCTGGTTCATAGTTACATCCTGAAACCAAAATCAGCCCTCAAAAACTAAAGATTTGACACCATGCTCTCAGCACTCCTAAATCAACTATACTAGACAGGATTAGGACAATGAAGATACTCGATTCTTTGCTGAGGGTGTCCGAGAATTACTCAGAACAAGAATAGAAATTCGCCCTCCTGTTTACTAGATTTTGCCAGAAATAGTGATTTAATAAACATGAATACTTAAGGTGACCAACATATATCACAAGAACTAAATGAAAGCCAAAACCAAGACATCATTTACGGATTCCTAATCTCGCCATTTATTCATTTTTTATCTTTTTTCTTTCTGTTGCCACCACTGGGATTTATTCTCTACTGCCACAACTTCAGAAACTATGATCGCATTCCGCGAAAGTACAAATGGTAGAGTAGGTATGGTATTTACAGGACCTCGCAGGAGGGTTTAAAATTAATCGGAAGGGGGGCTTCTATACTATTAACAAAAATTCTGAATTAATTTTGTTGGACAGGACTGGGAAGGTACTTGATACTTTGATGATGACTTGGAGGGGAATATCTCTCCCATGTACCCATATTGTATTCCAACATCTAGAAGGTTTCAGAGTCTTTTCAACTTGATTTTCACATAATTCCACCAACTGAAAGTTTTTACATGAGTTACTAGAGAAAATGTTGGCACTCGATATAATAACGGATTAGGCACTAGTTTTAGTATGATCTCATAAAAAAATATATAATTAGGAAATCTTCACATTCCATCATTTTCTCACCCAAAGGCGTATCCAGGATTTTTGGTTCAGAGGGGGGGGTATTCTTCGGGAGGAGGGAGGCTACGAATTTTTTTAAAACAGATCAAAAATTTGTTTAAGTTAGAATTTTTTTGGGGGGGTGGGTGGTCAAGCTCGGTATACGAGCTTACGGCCACATACGGCTTTGTTCCAAACTAAAGCTTTTCCTGCTCTTTTTTTCCCTCGTAAGGTCATGATACATCTGCACAGGTCACGAAATGTTTTTTTTTAAGGGTTTTACTGTTTGTGTTTAGTTCGGCATACGGTTTTACTCCGGAATTCTTACATCTTAAAAAAAGCTATTAATTTTATTTAATGTAGTTTTTTCCATTTATTATTGTCAACGTATAAGCTGCTGATTAATTTTCTGTCCGTTGCTTTACAATACACTACCACTAAATTTAATATACTACTACTACTACTACTAATAACTCACTGCAGCACCAAGCCGCCTGAGGCCAACACAGCTACGCACGCTCCTCCTCCAACCTAATCTATTTAAAGCCTCCCTCTTTACACCCTCCCAGGAAGTTCCCATTTCCTTTAAATCCTTATTTATGACATCCTCCCAACCCAGACAAGGACGACCTGCTTTCCGTGTAGCCCCAGACGGTTGGCCAAAAAGGACAATCTTCGGTAATCTGTCATCCTTCATCCGTAGAACGTGGCCTAGCCATCTCAACCTTTCTTTCATTATAGCCCCAGAAAGCGGGATTGAACCACACTTTTCGTACAACCTACTGTTTGAAATACGGTCAGTCAGCCGGGTACCCAGAACAATCCGTAGGCAATTTCTCTGGAAAACATCTAGTAAATTTTCATCTGCTTTTCGGAGTGTCCATGCTTCAGAGCCATATTTGACCACTGTCATCACTGTAGCTTCCAATATTCTAATCTTGGTTTGTAGGCTTATCTTTCTATTCTTCCAAACTTTTTTTAACTGTGAAAAAACACCCTGAGCTTTAGCTATTCTACTTTTAACATCTTCACTGCTCCCACCATCTTTACTAATAATACTACCAAGGTAACTGAAGCTCCCAACCTGATCAATCTTTTCGTTACCTAAGGTCACCTGTTCATCTTCACTTATTCCTAACCTTAGTGACTTAGTCTTCTTAACATTAATTTTCAAGCCTATTTTAGCACCCTGAACTCGTAAAACCTCTAAAAATTCATTCATTTTGCTCACACTTTCATCTAATATGCTTAAATCATCAGCATAATCTAAGTCCAGGAGCGTTCTTCCTCCCCATTTGATTCCATGGTCTCCAATTGCCTTTCCTGTGCTCCTTAAGACGAAGTCCATCAAAATGATCCATATAAAGGGGGATAGAACACAACCCTGCTTAACTCCTGATTTAATACAAAACCAGTTGCTAACCTCATTTCCTACCTTAACCGCAGCAGTATTATTCTCGTACATAGCGCAAATCACTTTAATGTATTTTTCTGGTATACCATATAACGATAAGACCTTTGTTAACACTGTTCTATCAACAGAATCGAAAGCTTGCTCATAATCGATAAAGCTGAGGACCAAAGGTGTTTGACAACGAAGGGACTTCTCAATTATTAACCTAAGAGTGAAAACATGGTCGACACATCCTCTACCTTTTCTAAAACCGCATTGTTCTTCCCTTAAAACTTTGTCTACAGCATGTCTCAGTCTAAAAAGTATCATATTACTCAGTAATTTGCTACCTACAGAGACCAGACTAATGCCTCGATAATTCCGACATTCACTCTTGTCACCTTTTTTATACAGTGGTTTAATTAAGGTTTCCCTAAAATCATTGGGTACTTCCCCTTTTTCAAAAATCATGTTCATAATCTTCAGTAGCTTATTCCTAACCTCAGAGCCACCATATTTAAGGAACTCATTAATCATACTATCAGCACCTGGGGCCTTATTATTTTTTAATCCTTCTAGTACTGTCGCTAATTCTTCCTCACTAAACAAATCTTCCTTCACATCCAAGGTATCACAAACTTTTTCATTTTCATCTATATCTTTTCCTGCAACTGTATCTCGGTTTAGCACATTCTCAAAATGTTCCACCCATCTTTCTTTAACTTTTTCCTTATCACTAATTGTGACCCCATTTCTATCTTTAACTGGGACTAGTCCGGATCGGCTACTCCCTTTCAATTTATTAACATGCCAGTATAATATTTTACTATTATGCCGTCTAGCCGCATCTTCCAGATCCTCAGCAATTTTATCCATCGCCTCCATTTCACATCTCCTTAGTTCATATTTTAATGCTTTCTCCACTTTCTTTACATTCCTTTTGTTTTCATACGACCTATCGCTCAGATAATTCTTATACAAACCCCTTCTACTCTCTATTAAACCTAAAGCTTTTTCACTAATATTCCTAGTTGCTGTCTTAGCACTCTTCCCTAGGAAACCATCAGCAACTTCACAAATTGTTTTTCTGAAATTATTCCATCCATCTTCCACATTGTCAAATTTTAAACCCTCAAGTTTAGTACTCAACTGTTCCTGGAATTTTTTTCTCAAATTTTCATCCTGAAGTCTACCAACATCATAACTTTCCGGGAGGGAGTTACTCTTCCGAAATTTCAGCTTTAAATTAACCTTAGACACTACTAAATGGTGATCTTTACTTTTAACATCAATAACGGCACTCCTATACACCCTAGTATCTTGTATTGATCCTGCTAGTCTTCTGTTTACAATAACATAATCAATAAGGTTTGCTGTCTTACCATCACGTGAATACCATGTCAACTTATGGGCCATTTTGTGACCAAACACCGTATTGGTTATAACTAGGTTGTTATACCTACAAAATTGCAAAAGCCTATAGCCATTACTGTTTTCTTTTCCTACACCAAAATTACCTAGGCTAGGATACCATCTATCCCTATTTCTACCAACCTGGGCATTAAAATCTCCTAGCAAAAACACCATATTTCTACCTGGTACCCTGTCTATTTGCTCCTGTAACTGTAAGTAAAATTCATCTGAGTCACTAGTATCTCCATCAGTTGGTTCAATGGGGGCATATACTACTATAACTGATACCCTAAACTTTTTAGTCATAAAATGAGCAATTAGTATTCTATTATTAATACCTTCCCAGCCTAAACAAGACTTCGCAGCTTCCTTATTCATCATGAGCCCTACTCCCTGTCTATGTACCCCATCCTTCCTTCCTGAGTAAACAAATTCTATGTCACCTAATTTCATGCTTCCTACTCCTGGGATATGAGTTTCTGAAACTCCTAATAAATCCAGTTCAAACCGTCTGAATTCGTCAGTCAAAATGTCGATGCGATAGTCATTTTTTAACGTCGTAACATTCCAAGTTCCAATTTTCATGTTCTTTAAATCTTTGTTACAAAAAAAATCAGAAAACATCATTAAACAACTAATAGCAACACGAATACCAAGTAAAAAAAACTGGCAACGGGAAAACAATATAAATTACGAGAAAACCACGGCATTTTGGGAGAGTGAGATCAAATTTATGGGTACTGGCGGTGGATCTGCGAATACAACTGTCAGCGAAGTGTACGACTCTATTGCGGTTGACTAAAATCCAAAGTTTGAAAAGTTTGAAAAATCGCTCCCAACCCTGAAAACACAGATTGAGAATCTTGAGGAGTGCGTCAATCGCATAGAGATGAGGCTTGACGATTATGACCAAGAAGTTCTGCTTGATAGTCTCGTAATCCATGGTATGCAACAGCCAGGTGTAAACTTGAATACCACTGCGATTGATTTGGTTAAACAGAAGTTAGGTGCTAGTGATATAACGGATAGGCATATTACAAGCGTATTTCGCTTCCGGCAGAACATGATCAGCCCTGATGGTTCTGGTAAAGTAGCTCCCATAATGGTGAAATTTCAGAGCAAAGATATTTTTCGAAGAGTCTTCAAGGATAAAGCAAAATTAGTGCGTACTGGTGTATACATCACTGAGGTTTTAACAAAGCGCCGAAGAGACATTTTGAACATGGTGAGAGACAAATTTGGTGTGAAGCATGTTTGGACACACCATGTTAATATTTTATTGAAAAGGCCAAGCGACCATTTCGTTCGCAGAATCAGGTCACTTGTTGATTGTGTGTGGTTTTTTTTTCGGATATTTTTTGCGTTTAATTTTTATTGTTCGATAGTTACGCTGATATTTACTATTTTTCATTTTGATGGGTACTTATCTACAAAGTTTGCAGCTTAAACGATATGAGCAAGACCCATTTGATACTGACAAATATTTATTATCTAAGTTTGTGGCAGATCAGTCTATTTTAAGTTTTCGGCCGGGACGTTTTAGCACGTATATTAATGGATCTGCAGATATTAATAAAAGAATAAATGAGTGCCTTGTGTGCGTGTGGTACTGCCACATTACGTCATCTTATCGTGATATTGAGCAGTTCATATATAGATGATTCTGTTCAGTTACTTGCTTTATATGAAACGTTTTTGGGTGAGGATAGTTTGGGTTGATGATGAGCTTCTGCGAATGATTGATGTAAGAAATTCTTTGTATGCAATACACATCAATGAACCAAATGAGGTTAGTTACGCACAGTTTATGTAGATTACAGTAGTAATCTAGTTAACTCTACTAGATGGAAGAAAATGAGAGACTTTTATGGCAAAAAATTTAAGAAAAATGCACCAAACCCTGAAGCCACTTGGAAAATTATTAATGAAGTGATCAGAGGTAGTCCTGCTCCACAACAGTATAGCCTAAATGTTGGTGGCGAAATAGTCCGAGATCTTGACAAGAGTATGTGATGTTTGCGCATCATTTTTCGAAGATTGATGAAACTGTTCTGAGTGAAGCAGTGAACAAGGAGTTACTGACAGATGAATCTACTTTTGAAGACCTAAGAGGTCAAGATTTTGAAATGAAATTAAAACCCTACGATTCTGAAGCAATAAAGAAGATTCTTTCTTCAATAAAATCAAACAGTGCTGGGACCGATGGCCTCAACCTACGATCTCTAAAATCGGTGCTTTCGAATATTCTCCCTGTACTAGTATTTTTGATAAATCTGTCAATGACAGAGGGTCAATTTCCCCATTCGCTGAAAATGACCAAAGTCAACCCGCTTCCAAAGTCCGGGAATTTAAGTGACCTTTCAAACTGGAGACCTATATCAATACTAACCCCTCATTTCAAAGATATATGAAAAAATGGTGCACAAAAGGCTATATGGGCATCTAACGAATAGCGGATTTCTGTCTGAAACTCAATTCGGTTCTAGAAAAAAAATATTCAACTGTGCATTCTGCTTTAAATATAACTGATAAAGTAAACAGCTCTCTAGAAAACAATAATTTTTGCGTGACCATTTTTATAGATTTTAAGAAAGCTTTCGATACTGTTGATTTTGGAATTTTGTTGGATAGATTGTCGAAGTTTGGTATTAGGAATAAGTGTTTGAGTTGGTCTGAGTCGTATTTGCGAGGTAGAAGTGTAAAAGTTCCAATAAATAATAAAGTTTCACAGGTTTACCCACTGAATTGTGGAGTGTCACATGGTTCTGTCCTAGGCCCTCTTTTATTTTTAATTTATGTAGATAGTATGAGATTATTTATCCCTGGTTATTTAACGTCTTTTGCCAACTATACTGCTATAACTGTTATTGCCAAATCGTTTCCGGACTTGAAAGACCGAGAAAATAATGCTTAAAGGGACTTTATACGTGTGCCACAAGGTTCTGTCCTAGGTCCTCTTTAATTTTAATTTACGTAGATAGTATGAGATTTTTTACCCCTGGTTATTTTACGCCTTTTGCCGACAACACTACTATAACTGATATTGCCAAATCGTTGCCGGACTTGATAGACCGAGCAAACAGTGCTTTAAAGGGACTTCATACGTTTGTTACACTCAGTAAACTTGCTATGAATGCTTCAAAAACAAATTACATAGTTTTTAAAAAGACTGGTTTGAAACTAGTCCGAGAAACGCGTTACCTCGGGTTTCTTCTTGACTTCAAACTGAGTTGGAAGGCGCACAGTGACCTAGTTTCCTGCAAAGTATCAAGAAGAGTTGGAATGCTGTCTTAAAAATGTGCTTCCTTTGAAAGTTTTAATGTCACTTTACCATACTTTAATAGCGTCGAATATAAATTATGGTTGTTTAATCTGGGCTAGTAACTTTCAGTCTAATTATAGGAGAGTTCAAGTGCAACAGAATAAGACAACTAGAATTTTAGGAAATTATGATCGTGGAAGCGCTAGCACTGTATCTACATATAAGAAGTTTGATATTCTGGATGTTAGAAAAATCAGAGACATGCAAATTGGTATTTTAGTATATCAGTGTCTACATAATTTAGGGCCTGACATTTTTAATGAATTTTTTTAACTTAGATTCTTCTTATCATGATTATGAAACGTGAAATTCAAATAATCTTGTTCATGAGTTTCGGAATACTTTCCGGTCGGCTCATGTCATCAGATACATGGGATCGACTGTCTGGAAGCCATTCCCACAGCAAGTTAAAAAATCAGAAAATCTGCCTCAGCTGAAGCGTCGCCTCAAGGCCCATCTTCTGAACAGTTAGTAATGTTGAGTATTTCAGACCGAGAGAAGGGTGTCTCCCCCCCCCTCACTTTGCTAAAATGATCATCAGTTTTTGTTTTGTTCTCTTTTTTTGTAGTTTATTGATCTTATTTATTTGTTTTTTGATCATAAATGAAATATTTTAAAGAAATGTATCGAATTAGATGACAGCTATACTTGCAGGCCATTGTGGCCCTTTTTTTAGCTGATGAATGAAAGTTTACAGTATTATTTTTGAATAAAGTTAGCTACCTATAAATTATGAGATAAAATTAAAGCTAAATTAAAATTGAATAATAAAAAGGGACAAAATGCCAATTAAACTAAATGAATAATTATTATTAATGACAGTTATTAATGTTATTAAATTATTAAAACAGTTATTAAGTTATTAAATTATTATTAATGATTATTAATAGTATTAATGACATTGCTACTAATACTGCTACTACCATACTGATAATACTGCTGCTACGACACGACACAGCTGCGCAGACTCCTCAAACGTCCCATTCTGTTTAAAACTTCCTCTTTAGACCCTCATTGAAGTTCCATTTCATTTAAATTCTTTCTAACGACCGCTTCCAATCCCATTCGGAGACGACCTGCCTTTCGTTTGGCCCTAGATGGATGGCCTAAAAGGAAGATCTTCGGCAATCTGTCATCTTTCATTTACAAAAATTGTCTTAGCCATCTCAATAAACAACAGTTAAATGAAAAACAATTGAATAAAAATTATAAATCAAAATGAAATCATAGTAAAACTAAAAGAAATAAAATTATGACTCACCTGGAAAAGTAAAAATGCATATCCTTTTGGTGGAAAATAAGACTTGCTTTCAGCCTTATGAGGCCAGTCAACAACCAATGGTCCGAAATGACGAAAACTTGCAGTGATCTCCTCTGAAAGAAAAACCAACAAAATTACTAACAACAACAAACCAATTCCAGGGAATGTTTGGGCAAAAACACTAAGTAACAAAGTTCAAAATAAACTAAAAGTAATTTTTAAAAATAAGCAAGAAAGGATACAGCAAGTAATTCAAGTTGAATAATGTAATAAAGTTGAAAAAGGGTCATACAAATCTCGAATCAATACTTAAAGATTCGATATTTATATTTTATTGCTCGAGACTCATTTTAATGTTCTGATCATGTCTAAAAGGATTATGATACAGATCTCTAAAATTTCTTCCTAATTTTATAAATTCTGTTGGAGTTGTCAAGTTACTCACCTGCCTTGGATCTGTCGTCACGCGTGAATCGTGGCTGGATTATGCCTTTTCGACTCAAGTCCTTATCTGAGGTGCTGAGACTTGGCAGGCTACTGATTCTATCCGTGATACAATAAATGCGGCTCAAGGAAAGTTCTCAAGACTATGCTAACAGAAACACTCGCCAACTCTCTATTAAATTTGACTCCTCTGTGCATGACTGAGGCACCCCCGCAAAAGGCCTCGGTTCAGATGGAGAGACAGCCAGTACCTCTACATGATTGATACTGATCTACAGGAAGCAGTCATCATTGCACTTGACCTCCTGGACTAGAGGCAGAATCGCATCTCTCCCTACACTGGATCCCCAGCAGGAGCAATAAGTCAACTAAGTGAAGAAAGTCTTTAATTCTTCCGGCATAAAAGAACAGGGGGGATAGTGAATTTATGTTTGGGTGCACAAACGAATCTTGGGCTCCCTTATCAGTATATTCAGCCCCTTGGAGATGTCCCTTGGAGGACAATCTGGGAAGTTTCTCCCCAGATCCTTCCTGTGAACAAGAAGCGGAGTAGGAACACTCAATATAGAATATACATATTTTTTTAAACGCTCTGACTACGTTTTTCTCAAAGATCTTTAGAGATTGAAGAGCCGTAGTATAAGTTTTCAACTACAAGTGAAGTTAGATTCGAACCCTTTTTCAAGTGGTTCCACGATACTGGTTCGAGTATTGGAATAATCGCCAACTGTCACATATATCGATTTGTTTCTAAGTTCAAACAGGCTAGCCACATAACCTAAAAAGCCTTACAAGTAGTGAGTGAGTAAAGGTAGGACCCAGAAAATCGTGTCAAAACTCTCACATTTTGTAATAGTGTTTTAGTATTAATAAAATGATTCATTGATCCTCCATATACAGGTCAATGACTTTCCATGAAACTGAAATAATCTTATGATAAGATACGAAAGCATTCCAAAATAACTTCTTAAAAACCGATTCGAACAGTTTTTCAATTGATGCTAAACGGATGTTGCACCATTAAAGTATCCGCCACCCAAACTTATTATAACTAATAAACTTATTATTATTATAATAATAAACTTATTATTATAATTAGACATGAAATCTATTATTCAGAGACGATATTCCAAGACGCAAATCAAAAATTTCATATTCCTGATTTTTTATTCATAGGCTAAAATCACAATCTACTGAAAAAGAGTAAATAATGATTTTTGTCCATTACTTAGCTAGGTGGTATGTTATCACACCACTGGATCCATCTTTTAGGCTAATTCAAATACACTTTTAATTTGAGCCCTTACAAACAAGTTTTATCTTGGGCCTTCGCGGCCATTACAAATAAATTTTATTTTCAGTCCTTAAAGGGACATTTAAGACAACGCCTAGTTCTTCATTAGAAAAATATAACTAGAAATTCTGAAAACTACCTCAAAACGATCATTACTAATCTAATTACTTACGAACCTCATTCCTTAAAGTGTGTTGTTTCAATTTACCCCCCCCCCCCCTTGGATGAATAAATATAGAGTCCAGTCTACTCGTTTCCCAATAGCCAGACTCGTTTCTTCTGCTTTTTTTTAGGGAATGCTAATCAGTCAGCGAGAAAAGAGTTTTCCAATTCAAAATAGTGAGACTATTTATAGTCAGATATTTATAGAATATTTATAGTCGGATGTGTACAGCTGAAGCAATACACTTCCAATATTGACTAAGTAAGTATTCATGATTGTTTTAAGGTAGTTTTCAAAATTTTTGGTAGTTTGTTTTATGGTAATCTGGTAATTATAGTAATTGGTAGCATTAGCTGAAGTTAACAAATTTGAAAAATCAATAAATTTCAATACTAACAAAACTTGTACAAGCCTTCTTATTTTTCGTGAATACAATGATTAAATAAAACAATCTTTAATATGATTAAAACTTCAAGAATTACTTTTAAATGACAGGCGCTGATATTTTTGCCTGATAGAGTATCGGCCGGCCAAATATGATATTTACGGCAATTTGCTGCCGAAACCAACACATTTGACAACAACAGCTAACTTCAACATATCTAAAAATTGCAGGGTTCTTCCTAATTTCCGTGAATTCTAGGACGTGAGTAAAAGCTGCACAAATTACCTGAAAATGACAGGCAGCAACTTGAAAATAGCTGCAACCTAGTAAAGAATGAATCACGGCCAATAGTAACCAAAAATTACGAAACATGTTTAAAAAAATGACAAATCGGAAATGGAAAATTGTCATTTTTAGCTGATCTAATAAGGAAAAAATTGTCGCTTCAACGGCTAAAACAAAATTTACGAAGGAAGTAAGATCGTATCCATGATTTTTTCGGGGGGGGGGGGGGGGGTGAACGACAAAACTAAAAAATTTATCAAAAAAAATATTTATACGGAATTTGTTACGTCTTTACGGGTCGGATAACAACTTGGGGGAGGGGGTGCGGTCTTGTTCTGGATACGGCCTTTAAAGGAAGCAATTAGTATATAGTCAGAGCGCCAGATTCTGTATCGTGCACCCACACATGCCGGAAGGTACAAAAATGCTGAGGACGGATCCTAGGGTAGTCGACCATGCTGAAAACGAATATCGTAGGGTGCGTATTCGCTGTTGGGGCGTTTCTGAGATATAGGCCAAAAACGCCAAATTAAGCCTATAACTAATTGTGACGATTCAGGATTTTTTGCGACTTATTGGGTTGAGGAATCTGGCGTAATGTTATATCAATCGAAAGAAGAGATCTAGATCTACAAGAATATGATTTTTAAATTGAAAAAAAAACACTATTTTTTTCTCTATTTACTGCAGTTTCAAAATAAGTGCTGTAAAATTCAACAGATATCTCAAAGAAAGGCTAAAAACTCGAAATTTCTTCAAGGTAACAATTTTTTTTCGTATTCGAAAAGAAAGTGCATTCAATTCCGTACAATTTCACCTAAAAACATATAAACTATTTTTGTTTTCAAAAGGTCTGCGATTTTTTTTGTAGTGTCACTGAAATGATCACTAGCCGTATCGTGAAAAGGGACATTTTTTTTTTTTTTTCAAAGGGTAGGAATACTTCAAACTTCATAACTGTTTAAAAAAATTTAATTTTACTTAAAAATAAAAATAGGTTTAAAAAATGTTGACTAATTTTTTTTTTTTTTTTTTTTTTTTTTTTTTTTTTTTTTTTTTTTTTTTTTTTTTTTTTTTTTTTTTTTTTTTTTTTTTTTTTTAGAATGGACGAATATGTTTTCTGGTGTACTAAGGCGTCTAAAATTACCTTTTTGGGGCCTGATTTGCCAGTAATACGACTGAGCTATTTACTATATAAAATAATTCTGCTTCACAGATGGATTCAGACGGCGCATTGGAGTTGTCTTACTCGGCCTGCCCGTAAAATTGGGTAATAATAACTGATTAGGGACCTGTTGTAATTAAAAGTAAAAGGTATCAAATAAAATTTTCACAAATATTCCTCATTTTCTTCTTCCGAGAATTCAGATGGGGCAAGGTCAGACTCCCTGCATGCCCTCCTCGTTCCACGGCAGGAGCATAAGCTGCAGGATCCTTTCATTTTTGAGCAGCTACAGTCTTTCCTGCATCTTCCACTTTTGCATCTGCAGTAAGATTCCAGGCTTGATGCTTCTTTACATTTTGAGACGACCGCATCTACTCCCCCTTCCGCCATCTCCCATCCAAGGAGAAGTGGATCTGGAATGCTCGGCCGAGCCTGTATAGACGACAAGATTATCCATGTAGCGAATATGGCTCTTCGTATGCATGGCTCGAAGGTGTCGCCAGAAGGTGGAAGTTTTCACATCTTGTTTCTGGCACCGAATGTAAGCCCTTAAACTAGCCAGTGAATTGAATCCGGCCTGTTTACCGTATTGTTTACAATGACCAGGAATTTTGATAGGTCGTAAAATTCTGTAAACGCGTCGACTGAAAGCTTCCCTTCTGCATCCTTGATCTGCTCCGTCACAGACACCATTTTTGAGGCAAAAGTTGAAAACACCGCGGTGTTTAAGAAAGAAGCTTTCCCGACGTTGTTCGTTGTGTCACAACCTGGCAGACAGTGCACGAACGGTAACATAATCTGCTCCTCTTTGGACAAGTGGACTCCATCCGCCGGCTCGTGTACTGGGATAATGTAAGTCGGGAACTTCAAGAAAAGTTCGCTCGGTCCTTCAGCTTGAAGCTCTTCAAGAAAATGAACACAGGCTACTGCCACGTCTGTGTCGTTGGCATGCACAACGATGCTACGATGCTACAAGCGTAACAGCTAGCGTACTTGGCATGTGTCATAAGGCGTTGGTCAGCCTCTTCGTGGCTGGAGGACAAGCATTCCTCGTAGTAACAGTGTTCTGGTAAAGGTGGACATCAGCCACGCTTGACCAGAGACACTTTGAATCTCTCCTTGAACCCACCTGAGAGAAAAAGGTTGAGTGCGTTCGGAAGCTGATCACTCATCTAATCCCAGGTTTCATACAAAATTTCGAGGAGTCCACGCTGAGCTTGCAAGTACGGCATCCCATTCTTCAATTGTGCTAAGAGCGGAAATCTGGAGGTTTTCCCTTTCCCTCGTCGGAGTCTGCATGCTGATTTCATAAAGATCAACTCTCCGGTGTCCGTGAGCTTCCCAAATAGCCCGTTGTACCGATGTGCGACAATGTGGACTTCAGGAATACCCGCTGGAAGATAATTCAGCAATGATAGAAGCGATCTTCCCGCGAAGGATTTGACTGTTTCAAACCTGGCAGGCCGATATGACCTTATCTTGGACATTAGGTCAATGATGTGTACTGTAGTTGATGTTGTTTATTTGGATTTCAAAGTGGCCGGCCACGCTGAAAGTCCTCCTTTTTTTCTTAGCCAGTTCAACAGCACAGCTTTGTTCCCCGCCCTCATTTTTCAGCCAGAAGATGTCTTGGTTGATTGTTGCAGAAGATGTTCAAAAATGGATGGAGGGAAGGGAAGAATCTCTTTTGTGAGGATCTTTGCAACGGCTTTCTCCTTTTCTTCGCCGTAGCTCAACTGAGCAGTAATGATTCTCTTTAAGGCTGTTACTTCAGAGCTCAGGAGATCGGTTTTAGGGACACCATTCACTTTCTGAGTTTTTCTCTCTGAAGGGAAAGTTCGGAGTACAACCTTTTTCACATCGTCTTTCCTGTTGCACAGAAAGTCCTCAACCACCTCTTTTCCTTTTTGTGGCTACGCAAGTAATATCAGAAACAATCTTCTCATCGACCACAACTTCTGACGTCACAATATTCACTAGGTCGAAGTCCACTCTGCTGAACGGATTGCCACGTGTAGTGAAAATGTCTCGAACTCTATCTCGTGAAAGTTGTAATCGCGTCGTCGACTGATTGTCTTCGTGATATCGTGTCTCTGTGGAAAAGTTGACTACTTGCAGGAAACCATTGCTGATGGCAGCGGAAATCGGTAAGTAAGCATCCAAGCTTCAGTCTGTCTCTCATCCATTTGTTCTCCTATTATTCCGGCCGTCGTCTTTGTATCCTTGTTCACTGTACACTCCGGTATCTTGTCAGAACAGGTGGCCGTAAACCTGGTGTGCGTTCTCTTCACTGCGAAGTATCCTTTCATGAGCCTTCTGTGTACATCAGGAAAGGTTTGTGGTAAACTTCGCATGTCATATAGGTACTGTATGAGACATCTTGTATACTGAGGATGGTCAGCCACTACCAAGTATGGCAACATCCGAGCAGTTGGTGTCAAATGAGACTCCCAGCCACAGTCTCGTTCAGCATGATTAAATTGCATCGCTATTTCAAGTATTTCCAAGAACTACCGCCAGAAAGCAAACGTGGGTGACCCATTTCGAAGGGTTTCGAAGGCATTCATTATGGGAGCCAAAGTGATTAAGGTATCGTTTGCCTTCTGAAGTGCAATTCGCGCGTTAGCACCGTTTGCCAATGAAGTCCTGAATAACTCAATGGCACTACCCAGCTGGTCCAGACGGGATAAGTCTTCTTGTGCTTTGGAGTAATACTCTTCCAAAGACTCCCAGTAGAGGGCTAGCAAGACCTCGTACAGTATGCAGTAGGCATTGATATCTTGGTAGTAGCCGAGCTAGTTGAGCAGGAGGTGGAAGCTTCCCATCCGTAGGATTACGTTTTTGAAGTCATCCAGGTATTTACTTTTCACTCCCTGTGCTAGTTGATAAATGAAAAGATCTTGCGTGACCACCGTATCGTCACATCCGACAGCTTTACTTATCGCCGTGAACGTTAGCAGAGATTTTTTGACTGTTGCATGGTTGTTTGGTGCTTCATGAAGGAAAAGCAAGATATTAGATTAAATATTGACAAATCAATTTCAAATCACAGATGTTCCATTTGACAAGCATTTTCACTAGAACTGGAAGTTCCAATACTAAATCTGACTGATCAATGTAACATGCCTTTTTATCAGTCCTTATAAATCTAAATTAGTCAGTATCACCTAGTTTCTTCTGATATTTAATTTTGTAAATTACTTTCGTTAAGTCTCTTACTTCTGAAAAAAAAAATTACACTCATTTTTCCAGCCAACTTTACAGCACCAATAGTGCTTTTAAAAATTTTATTTCTTTAAAAATTGTTTTTTGATCTTCCGAATTTGTGTCATATTCTTCATTATCATCCATCAGCAAATCAGTATTTGCGTCAGAATCACAAGCTGAATCAACCTGAAGTAACTGTTTTTTTTTTTTTTTTTTTTATCTTGGCCTACCTGACTCACTTTTCTTTTTCATCTTCTGCTGATCAATTTCTTCTGCTTAGCTTATCAATCAACTTCCCGCTAGGTAGCAGGTTACTAAACAAAATTCACATTATCGGGTACACTCGCTAAAAAAGTTGCAGACCCCCCAGATATAATAATTTAAACTTTTATTCTTAGCTCAATGTGTTCGGAATTAAACGGGCTTTCTTTTTTAATATAAAAAAATACTTTATCTTGAAAAAATTTCGAGTTTTTAGCTTTTCTGTTAGAAATTTGTTGACAAAAATCTGACTTTTTTTAAAACTGCAGCAAAAAGTGTACTATTTTTATTTTATTTTTTTACAAACAAAAATCATATTCGTGTAGCCCCAAGTCTCTTCTTTCTGTTGACTTAAGAGTACGCTGGATTTGACCAATCTTATCTGTAAAAAAAATTTAGAATCATCGAACCCCATTATAGGCCAAATTTGGTGTTTTTGGCCTGTATCTCAGAAACGCCCCAACGGCGAACTTGCGCCCTACGATATTCGTTTTCAGCATGGTCGACTACCATGGGATCCACCCTTAACTTTTTTGTACCTTCCGGCATGGGTACTAATCGAAATAAGCGAGATACAGAATCTGGCGCTCTGACTAATACGCCAAAAGAACATAAAAAGACGCATTCATAGGTGCGTGAATGCTCTACCTAGGTAAGTAAAAAAAAAATATTCAAAATTTACTGAAAAACAAAAAAAAAACGAAGAAACAATGAATTATTCCTCATTTAAGTGTAAACTAAAATCAAAGTTTTTCTATTTATCACAGATAAACTACATAAAAACGTACAAACGTCAGACTCGAGCGTTTATTTACTTTACTGAAAATGTTTCAATCATTACAATTGTTTTGAGAAACAAGGCAACTAATTGAACTAAGGTGATAGGTAACACCAAATGAAATGAAATCATAAAAGAAATTAATAATACTTTCAATCGAGAAAATTCGTTAGAACAAAAGGTTGATGGACATAATATATATATATATATATATATATATATATATATATATATATATATATATATATATATATATATATATATATATAAATATATATATATATATATATATATCAATTTTAGAACATTTTATTTTTAGGATTCAGATTTAGAAGCATTTTAGGCACATTAGCGGTGCTCTGCAGGTGTCTCTGGCAACAAGCAGAAGAGGGGAGAAACCCACTGCAAGGGGCGTACGTACCTGCTGGTATTTAGTTACCCTTTAATTTCAGTGAATAGGTAAGTGGGCCCCTACACTTCCCTTGTTCCTGGACGGACTTGATATATAAATGAGTGACCTTAACATATTCCCTATCGATAAAAACCTACGATGTGAAATACGGTCTGTGATCACAGCTTAGATACCAATACAGTTATGAAAACTCCTATCTTGTCCATGAGAAGCTTTTGGTATAGAGCTCTGAACTTGGCGCCTCCTCCAAGCCCGCGCTCCGACGCTTAGATCGTACTACAACACCCTAGGCCGGAACACAATTTTGTTTTGTTGCATACACAGCTTAGATACCAATATTGATATCTAAACTGTGCTCCGACTTTTAGATTCAGACTGCCGGTTTCCTGTCTCCAGCCGCTAGTATCGCTACCGCGCACTGTGTCCCAAAAATAAATCGAGTTTTCATAACTGTATTGGTATCTAAGCTGTGTCTGTGATTTTGGACATGCTGTGTTAATGTTGTTGCATATTTGGGATGACCGGTAAACTCATTTGGAATCCCGTATTAAACTTTTTGTCGCGTGCAGTAAAAATTGTAAAGCCATGATGAAATCGCAATGAGAGCAGCCCAATTTTTTCCAAAAAAAAAAGACATTATGAAAGCAAAAGAGATCTTGTGTACAAAAGCGAACTGTCTTGATCGAATGTTCACAAAGGTTGCTATGAGCGACAATGTTTTGAAAATGATCAAATTGTTACAGACTTGTGATGACGATAAGGTTGCTCTGCGTATTTTCCTTATTTTTGAGCCAGAAGCCCCTCTATCCCAGGTGAAAGTACAGTGATTGTTACATGCAAGATTACGGAATATGTAACAAATTAGACATTTTGGTGGAACAAGACTTCTCAAAAAGTAAACCTATAACTGTTGAAGTCCCTGCTGAATATAATATATTGTAAGTTTGTAATAAACTGTAGTTTGTAAGCTTGTAATTGTAAGTTTGTCTATGTAAGTTGAATATAATATTTTTAACAATCACGGCATAGGATGATTTGGAAATATTATTTCCAAATCATCCTATGCCGTGATTGTTAAATATCTACCAAGTAACCTAGCCAAACTGGAATCAAGGAAGGACTTCCTAGAACAAGCATGTGGTGCACCCGATATGACTGAAAAGTTATCACTGCATCCAGACATGATGATCACGCAAAAGAGAATGCGCTTCGTAGCTCTAACAGCACCATTAGCGCTAAGGTTATAAGTCCTTCTGCCTTTGGAATAATTAAACGTGGCCCAAATGATCTGACCTCTGACGACGTCAAGTCTTTTGTGCCAAATTGTAGTGAAGCAAAGCAAAGTGGCTGTACCAGATCTTTCAGGCTAAAATTTGAAACAAAAAAGGATTTATTACGACCATTTCCAAAAGGACGTATCACCATAATTGTAAATTTTCAGAACAGCGAAAAAAACCCTCATAACTTCTTTACTTCCCCTTCGAACACCGTAAAACAAAAAAGGAATTAATGTATATTGATTTACAAATCGATCTGTTTTGTTTCACGGTTATCGGGGGGGGGGGGGGGTGAAAAGTTATGAGATATTTTACTACTCTTCTAAACGTTTATAATTGTGGAGATACCTCCTTTTGATACCCGACTGACGATATACAAAAAGCCACCTGAGATCAAGGGTAAATTGGCCAGAGTAGCTGTGACTACAGAGAGTAAAGTACTTGAAGTTGAATGTGGTTCAGCCATAATGAACATGTACAAGGTCCTAGCACACTACAGTTCTACAAATAGTCAAAAATCAAAATCCATTTGGGGTCATCCACAGACACCACACAAAGAATCTAGCCAAAGATTTCAATTCTGGATTTTATTTATGTATCCTTTTTTTATGCCTGACAAGTGGTTAATAAATTGAATTCATTTCGACAAGGAATTCAGCTACGCGCATGGACCCTAATCCATGGCTATCTGATGGGATTTTTCGTTTTATTGGGCCAGTGTGAAAAACCCAATTTTCGATAATAAATAAGTTTCCCCTGAGTAACTGAGGGGAAACTAATCCATCAATCAAATTCAAGCAATTTCAATATTCGTTAGCGTAATATCCTTCGTTTGAAATCATTTTTAATAGTAATCCCTTGATGGTTTCCCTCTCCGTTGCTAAGCTAAAATTAGATGCAGATTCAACAATATTAACGAAAAGTTGGTTAGTCAAGACAATATCAGGGGTAGGGAGTAGCAACAAGGGGCAAGGAAAAAGGAAAAACAAATATTGAGTTTCAGCTGACTACTACTTTAAAAAATAAATTTGATATATACTAACAATCAATCCTACAAAAACAGATATAATGTTTTGACAACATTTAAAAGTAGTCCTTTTTCTTTAAAATTCTTCTTAAATTGTCAGTTTTCTATTTTACGTGAAGGAGACCCCAGTAGGCTACCCTCAATCGAATATGAACTTCGATTAAAATGAATTTGATCATTTTAACTACAAACTGTCGAAATAAAAAAATAAAAAATATGAGAACGTTTAACGTAGTTTTTTCTTAAGAAATCTTTAAAAAAGAAAGCCGATTTTCTACTTTGTGTGGGAGCGAACCCCAGTCTTTTCTAGCAGATGCCAGCTTTAAGAAGTCAAAAGATAGACCAGCTCTATTTTAACAGCCAAACTTAGAAAGATATTAATTAAAACGAAATGAAAATATAGAAAAACGGGTATAATATTTCAATGACAGTGCAAAAACAAAAAAAAAACGTTAGCACTAATAATAAGAAAAATGCAAACATTTTGGCTTCATATCTCGGAAGCCTTCTTCAACGGGGGAAAAAGGGAAAAGAGAAAAAAACAAAACGAACTAAACTAATTAAAAAAATATGAAGAAAGAAAAATCAAAACAAACAACACGAGCCCATATCTTAATAATGCCCACTACGATTACTAAACATGTAATTAGACCTCAAAACGACAAAGAAGGGTAAGTTGGGTTGTCTGTCAAATAAATGGAATATTTATTATAACTTTGAATTGCAATGTAACAAGCCAACAAAGAAACGAAACAACAAAACGGACCAGAGTTACTTTACTAGTTAACTAATAAGTAGATTTTACTGTCTTTGCAATTCTTAGTTAACTTTGAATGTTTCTTTTTACGATCAGATTCTTAGTCCACTAAAAGGTTGAATAAAAAACTACTTTAAGAATTCTTCATTCTTAGATATCTACAAAGAATTTCTGGCAAGAAATTCGAAACCATTGGAGTTCCTAAGATAGTCATTCTGTACTAACACAAAGGGCAGGATGTTAAATTGCAGTTTTTTTTTTATTCTTGCAGGATTTAGCGGGTTGACTATCCAACACCAAAAGGATCAAAGCTGCCTTGCTACATGACCAACTAGCTGTACATAAACTTCTTCCAGTAGCGTGTTTGTTAAATAGTTGCTTTTATTCACTACCGCTTAAATACCACCTACTTCAATAGCACTCCCTCTTGACGCCCCAATGGATTTCTCTATATTTCTTTTCACAGAGCGAAACCCGGCCTCCTGGTACCAAAAATTACAGAAGAAGTGGAAGAAGATGAATCAGTATGCAGTCGTGGAACTGAGGGACGATGTGAAAAAGATGCGACAGCCTCTCCAGAATCCAGGCTTTTTCGTGAAGAAAGCATTCATGAGCTCAAAATCTCTGTGAAGAAACTTAATTTGGACTTGGCAGGCTCGTTACATCCAGGTTTAGCAGTAATTTATTTTTCTTTTTTAATTTGATAAAATAGACATGGCAGTATTTTTGCGGCATTCCAAGTTCTTTATATTACATGCATAAACATTTAGTTTGTAAGAGACTACAAACAGCACGCGTTTACATGAGCTTCTTGCACCTTTTCGGCATTGCCTCCAGTCCAGATTTCCTGAGGAATGGGCAATGAAGGAAAATCAGTTCTTTAGGTCGGATAAGGAAAATTTTTATAGGTTTGATGATATACTGATTCTTTCAACAGAGTAGAATATACTTCGGCTAAGTTGGAGCCAATTTTCCAAAATCAAGTGAAAATGACAATAAAAATAATAAAAAGGAGCCATTTGGTACCATAAAGGTACTATTTAGTACTATAAAAGTACTATAAAGGCAATTTATAGTACTATAAAAGTAAATATGTACTAAAAAAACTGATCTGTTTCTGTTGATGTTTGAATTATCTAAGTTTATCATAGTTTTGACAAGATTTTGGAAGAAACTAAATTTCAGCTGGGGGGGCCAAACCGAAGTCTGGGAGGGGCAGTTGCCCCCTGCCCCATAGCAAATTACGCCCCTGCTTCGTGGTAAAAGACTTGTCTCTTGCAAAATATGATGATTCATTTAAGTTTTCCCAGACTGAATGATCCAACTGTTTATTAAAATCGGTCACTCAAGAGGCTTTATTTTTAATGCTCACGTTTACAGTTCCTCTTGTAAAGGGAAACAAGAGGCATAAAATTTTTACAAAATGGTGGATTTCTTGTCACTCTAGATAATTTCTGTTTCAAGCCTCACCTTCCTGAGCCGGATGGTCTGTCCATAATTTCTTGTATGGCTCACGTGATAGCAACTTAGATTTTTCTGCCAAAAATACTGTTCTATTTGCAAAAGCCTGATGAACTTTCTCAGTTCACTTTCCGGCAAAAAAAAACGCTATAAGCGAACAAAGTAGACTTAAAAATTAGCTAAGTTTCGTTAAATTGAACGCGACTCAGTTAGTCGTTTGACACAGTTGTCATTATTAGTCAAACAACCAACTGCGGCCTGTTTTGTTGCGTTATTGCATTGCGGTTGAATATATCCCACTTATAGGACAAACAACCTAATTTATCCTGCTTTGTCGCTTTGGGGCCTAATTGCACGATGACAATTATCGTATTGGACATTATTAAGATGTGAGTTTTTACTGTTTGTGTTTTTTTTTCTTGTTATCTGTGTTTTGTTTGTTTTGTTGTTGTTTTTCTCTTTGTGTCGTTTGGTTATTTCAGCTAATTTCTTTTTTTCCTTTTTCCTCGTTGAAAAAGGGTTCCGGGCGTGAAGCCGAACTATCTGACCTTTACTATTATTAGTGTTATTTTTTTTCAAAAATCTTATAAAAGTACTACACCCATTCTTTGATATTTTTATTCACTTAATCGTAAATGAAAAGGCAGTGGGATCTAAGAAATAAAAGAAATTAAGAAAAATTTTGTGACTCCATAAGAAGGTGGTTCTTTTTCTGACAAATTTTCAAACAAAATTGCTATTTTTTATTTAATTTACAAGAGAACTCTAATCCCCTTTATCAGCTAAAATATAACAAAAAGAGGGAAGTTTTCCTGTTTTCCTCTTGGCTTTGTCTCTGGGATATTGGATTTGAGTTCAAACTGGAGAAATTTTCGCAACATAAACATCACCAAACTGACAAGAGCAAGAGAATCCCGTACAGTATTGAGCTGAAAATTTCTGCATAGCAACGATAAATGCAAATAATGCTGAAGCATTTAGCATTAATGAAAATGAGAAATTCAAAATGATTCCTAATTTAAGTTTTTCTCCATTTGCCAATAAAATAAGTTAATTCAAACTACATGATAACCTCGAAAATACCTAATAGCAGAAAACAGTATACGGAAATAGAATCTTCAACTGAATGGACCAGTAATAAGATAAAGCAATAAAACTCCATGGGCAGCACGGACGCAGGTGCGTTTTATTTCGTTGGGAGGGGGGTCTTATTTCATATTTTAATGAATTTTTGTTTTGTTGTTCCATTCTGAAAGCCATTACATGCTAGACATTGAGCCATTTAATGGGACAAAATAGAATGAAAAACCACGTGATTATTTTAAATAGAGATGGCGTTTATTTTCAACACAGCTCAATCTGAGCAACCAATTTACGCCATTTAATTACTTGAATTAGACGTTATGTGTACGTAAGGTATTAAGGGTTATTATCAGGGGCTTCAATTAAGAGGAAGGGATCAAGTAAAAATTTTATAAAAAATACTACCATAAATTTTTGAAATATAATTTTTTTGCACTTTCACTAAAAAAATGGGAAAATCTAAAACCCCGTCCTACATTTCCGTGAATTCGAACCATTGGGTATTACATCTCTTTTAAATATTGTATAAGAAGCCCCTGAAACAATGTTTAAAAAAACATAATCCATGGAAACATTGATCCATGTAATACAATCGACATTTTTTCTCCTATCAGACTCCCAACCTTAAAATTTTTCTGTCTCCTCCATAAAGTATTTGCATAAATAGGACACTTTGGCTTTTGAATGCTAAACCTGCAAATCTTTAAATTATTTATTTTTTAAGTATCCCCATTAAATGAAGATGGACTCGTGTCAATGATGTAATGATAACCATAAGGTAAAATCCAGTATTCATGAGATTTTTCTGACGAACTTTGCCAAGAAACCAAGGTCGTATCCAGAGAATTCAGGGTTTAACCCCCCCCCCCCCCCCAAAAAAAAAAAAATCATCCGATTCGTAAAAACGTAACAAAAATGCATATAAACACATTTTTGATGGGATTTTTTAAAATGTTGTACCCTCCCCCCGAACAAAAATCATGGATAAGCTCTTGCGAAACCTTTCTATAAATTTTCGAAAGCCTTTGAAATTTACGTTAATCTTCAAGAAGATCATAATTTGTTGGATTCTAAAATTTAAAAATAAAAATAAGTTATTTTTTTTTAATTTTATTGTATTTTAATTATGTGAATACACCTTACAAAAATTTTCGAATGCCTTTAAAATTTACGGCAATTTTCAATAAGAATTATAATTCGTTGAATTAAAAAAACTGAAGAAAAAAATATTATGGTATAAGCATACAATTGTCATTCAATAATTTTTTAAATATTCTTTGAAAAATAACTATATTTCTTCCAAAAAAAAAATTCCACTAACTTAAAATCCAAAATTGCATGGAATATTCAAGTAATTGCAAACTTAATTTCAGGTAAAGTTACTATTCTTCTAGATAATGACGGCCAAATCGAGAATTCAAGGAATAGTTTAATGACATCAAGACGAGTTACTAATCAAGATGGACCCCTGTAAAGTCACGTTAGTCCAGCCACACGGAGGATATTAATTATTCTTCGATTTAACTAATCAATAATTGCACCTGTACTGCGCCTGTACTACACCTGTTACAGTTGTTGAGATCTTGAGAATCCAGAAGGGTAATTAATTATTATTAGTCAATTGATTACATAATTGATTACTAATTAGTCATTGATTCTGATTTGACTTGACCGACTTCGGCTGCAAAAAGACACAGCTGTTATTCCAATGAATTACAAATTCAGAAGAACTGTCTTCAACATTGATAGTAGAAATGTAAAAGGCTCTAAGTGACATATTTCGTGAAACTGATATTAATATATCGCCACCTCAAACTCAGCATGCACTAGTTAATATATTTTGGGGGTTTCCATTTAGCTTTTTTGCAAGATCTGTCATGCCTTCATTTCTCACTTGCAGAAATCTCAAAACTGATTTTTCAGCATTTTTCCTGTCCAATTAAATTCATGTCTAACTTAAACAGGAACCTACACAAGGATGGTGTTTTTTGGGCTCCGACCCCTCATTCGAAATCCAAAATTTTCTTAAATTTACTGGTAGGCCTATTTCTTACTCAAATTATAAAATAAAATATGCTTCTTCTTTTTTACTAATATCCCAACCCTAATATTTTCTCTTATAATTGCTCCCCCAGAATTTCTTGGGATACGTGCCTGAACTCAAACCCTTTTGAGCTACAATTACCGATAGTCTTTTTAGTTAATATTACCACTTAAGGTTTATTTTACATACCACGGAGCTTTGAAAAGGCGGGGAATCCTGTATTCGGATAGTACAGAGCTGAGCTTTTCTGCGTGGCAACAATAAACTATGTCATACATAGCTTTTAGTGGAAAAGACCATAAAATGGAAAAGACAATTTTCATTTCGTTTTAATTAGGTTTTTTACTGTCAACTACTTAGTGGTGGAAATAATCAACTTCTATGGGCTAAACATTCACACCTAAGTTGGAAAAGAAAAATGGGGGGTAATTATTTGAATCGAGGGGCCGCCCACTTTCCACCATTTGGTGTACATACTGGAGCACCACGCGTACCGCACAGTACCACTAAGTGTGTCACAGTTCTACCATGCGTGGCAAAGTTCATCCACGTGTGACAAAGTTCCACCACGTATGGCACAGTCGCGCCGCAGTTTTTACAAGAGATGATCGCAGAGGAAATAATGAACGTTTTTGTCATATTCAATTAGGTTTTTTTTTTTTTACTTTCGACTAGTATGGTATCTTAACCCTTATAGACTAATGGCGCTTCCACACTACGCCGTAAAACCTTTAAAGACCGTTCATATTTAAAACGTAAAACCTTATGTTATGTATAGTACTAAGGTTCTTACGTTTCATGTTGTGGTTCGTACATTAATCTGGGAATAAAAGGTTTGAGCTGTTCCGTTGTTGTGAGATGGTTTGGGGTCTTCGTTCCTCAGAGGCTCCTCCTCCGTCCCTATCCCCGAAAGGAAAGTTCTCCTCATGTAGCCTCATAGTGGCGTCAGTATGGACTTTTCACTATTTTACCTAAACAGAACTGCAACTACAAATCATTGGCGTATCCAGGGGCGACCTCGGGACCTTCAAGATTTTTCTGGCTCCCTCGTATCCTGTTTTTTCTTCTTTTTTTACTCTTTTTTGAGAATAAATTTGTCACATTACCCCCCCCCCTCGATTTTGCTCATTGGCACCCTTTTCACATTGGGCCTCTATCAAAATTTTGCTCTAGATCCACTCCTGGTGCAAACGGCGCTGCAAGGTGGCCTTGAGGAGTGGCACCCCTTGAGGAAATCATAGCCTAGTAAACATCACACCATTTGTACTGGATTTCCGCTGATGCATAATTTTCGTGGGTTTTGTTTGTTTCTGTGGGTTCTTTTGAGCTGAAAAACATCTTCCTAGCTAAGTTACCTATTATTGACTGCTTCCCCATATTTTTTTTTCGTAAATTTGCAGTACCAGGTACGTTTAAGTAGCTGATTTGCCGTTAATCTTTTACATCACAAGGTTTTAGATGATAGTTGAACTTTCTTTTGAAGGGGTCCACAGAAAAATATTTTAGGATAACGTCCCCAAGAAGATAATTCCAAATCGAAGTGCAACGTCGAATGAAGCTATTCTTCAAGTACACTGTTCTCGGCGTGTCAACCTTAAGATAATTGGGCCGAGATGTGTCTCTTCGTGTCTGTCTTGTCGGTTGGACAATGGGGTGCACAGAACGAACTACTCTACAGAAGAATGTAATTTACGGGCTTGTAGTTAATGGACATTGATGCTTCATCAAGCCTTTCACAAACAGACTGGAAAGAGTAATGAAGAACGACTGAATCTGTCTTATTGGCCATATTCTGGATCTTTTGAAAACAACAATGTTTCAGAGCACCACCATACAGTGGTCATCGATACTTGACGACGAGTCTGATGCAAGACTTGTAAAGTGGGATGATTGAGCTAATCTGCCTTTTCATCACAAGTCATCCTGCAGAAATAACTATAATATAATCATCATAGCTAGAATTTCCATTTTTTCCACATTTTTAATTTTTGAATTGTTTGCTTACGATGACTGTTATGATTTTATAAAATGATCCTGATAGTTTTATGAATTCTTACGTGAGCCTACTAAAAGTTATACTTATCGTAACGTAAATGCAAAAAATCGAAGAAGCAAAGAACAGGGAACAATTTTTGGAATACCTTAAATTTTAAATAGTACAACAATAACTGAACAATCTAAGAGGCTAAAAGAACGACATGATCGAGTAGCGTCGTTCAGGGAACGTCATAAAGTGAATAATACTTGGTTAAATGAAGAGTGACTTTATCAAAAATAAAACTTTATAAAGTAACGATACAAGAACATTCAAAATACGTCAGTGTAAGTTTGAAATATATATCAGCGTAATCAGTGTAATATATATATCAGTGTAAATATATCAGTGTAAGTTTATGCTGCCACAGAGTGAATCTATCAGAGATTCTTAAATATGATTGTTACGCTACGTAAAGAGAACATTCAATGCAAATAGCAAAATTTTCGGATATATGCATATTCCGCTGGAAATAAAACAAGCAATTTCTATAATAATGTGGCCTATCAATATAATTCCTGAAAAAATGATCAACTGTCATCACTATGAAATCATGATTATCTAACAAGTGGAGGAGGTAAATAACGACAAAGACCACATTGCCTTTCCATCACGAACACCAAAAACAAGAAGAACAATAGGGAATTTCTCAAGACAGTGGGAAACAAATTAGAATGAATATTTCGGCCCTATGTCCAAGGGCCGTCCTCAAAAATACAGAAATATAATAAAAAAACAACTTACAAGAGGATAACATCAATAAAACTAAAATGAACCGTTTTTCAAAACAGTCCCAGCATCCTTACCTCAGCGAAGTTCAACCAGGACTGATAAATAAATTGTGATGAAACGAAAATGCATCATTATTCAATTATTCTTCCTTATTCATGAAACGAAAATGCACCCTTATTCAAAATCATAGCTCTCCCATGCACACTTGAACTAATCTAGATCCCCCATTAACCACGGATATACATAATCCAAGTCTATTGATAAAAAATCGTCAAAAATCCAAGCCATCTGATGCCAAAACAGCAGCAAACGCTCCTCTCCCACTCAAATCTGTTAGAAACCATCACACAAAGTTTCTCATGAAATCCCTGTTTCTTTCCAATCCTTTTTTATGACCTCTTCTCCCATTTAAGATAGAGCTTTTCGTTTGGCCCAAGACGGACTGCCAAAAAGCATGATTTTTGGAAGCCATATATCCTTAATCAGTAAAACGTGCACAAGTGCTACCAGGAGCTTCGTCTTCAGCATTTTAAAATGGCAATATTTCCTTTCCCTATTTATATAGAATGTTTCAATGTATTCAAACATCAGATAGCCGCGTTGCAGAGGTCGTGATGGCTTCACCCGTATGGAAGACCAAAGGTCGCGCAGAATTTCCATCTATACCAACAATAATGTCACTTTCCGTTCGCCCGAAATTCTTTAGTAGAAATATTATTAGGGATTTATTCAACAAAGCTACTTCTCATTAAGAGTTTTGGCTAAACATTCAAGATTTAGTCAGAAATTTTAATTACAATCCAACATTTTATTCTTAAACAGAAAAGCGGGAAAAGAGGAACGCTACAAATCAATTTACAATTATTTTTTGTATAATATGGATCTATT
This sequence comes from Artemia franciscana, assembly GCF_032884065.1. NCBI lineage: Eukaryota > Metazoa > Arthropoda > Branchiopoda > Anostraca > Artemiidae > Artemia > Artemia franciscana. Next base: position 6,796,906 of record NC_088865.1, read on the forward strand.
AATCCTAAATCTTGAAATAGAAGTTTCGTGAAAATAGAAGGGACGGATGCTTAAAAAAAAGTTTTTTTTTTATCTACGCAGCATTAATTTGGCTACTGCAAAGAATTACACATGAAATGAGGAAGCCAGAGCCGCGAAATGCTACATGGACAAAAATCTCAGATAAATTTAAAACAGTTAGATTTAAAAGAGCAATTATTAAAGATTGTTTGCTAATGTTTGATTATTCACCATTAATGATGGAATATTAAATTATTTGATCTTCTTCTTTTTGTGTTTTGTTTTTGTGTCCCTGTGTTTGGAATGGCCTCCCACGCCTCTCCTGCCCAATATTTAGTTATTTACTTATCCTTGTTACTTTTCTTTTGCGTTTTTTCTATTTTGTTTGTTTTTGCCGAGTTATTTTTTAGAATTCTTAGGATGATGAGATGCTGGTGTTTTTTTCTATGTCTTCGTACTGTCCCTGCCTTACGAGCTCTGATCTCTGTTAGGGCATAATACTGTTTTTGGATTTTTTAAGTTGAATAGAAAAAAAACAGTAACAGAAACAGTAACAGGACGGTCATAATTTAAACATTTAGCTCCAGCTTCTGCTTCTGCTAAATTCCTCCCAAAATACTAAACGTGAAGTTTGAAAGCGAAGAGCACAAAATGCTCTGCGGAACGCCATAATGTGAAAAATTTTAGCTTCTGCAAAAATTTATACTAAAACAGCATTGATTCTTGTATTGATTCCGTTTTCTTCTACAATTCCATTGGAGTTCCATTCCCATACCATTCCCAGTTTAATCCCATTGGAAAAATCGTTTTCCACCCTGTAAAAATGATCACATGGCCTAGAAAACTTGACTGTTGATTTTGCAATTCCGTTTTTCCTTCATCTAAATTCTTTTTTAAGGAATTACACCCAGTTTTACCAGTCTGACGCAACTTATCACTACAAATAAGACTGCATTTCATGTGAATGAGTACCTTCGACATATATTGGAGTTCTAGACAAATGTGGTAAGTTAAACTTATCGTAAGTCACGGTAAGCGAAGTCTACTTGGAAAATCTTGCCATTGCAAACAAAAAGTAGACTATTTGGCTAATTCGGTATAACTACAGTAGACAATTTTGGATTATGAGCCCATGCAGAGCGTAAAATAGCCTCAATGCCAAAATCTACCAGAGTTTGGATATTTTTGGACATTATAAGACATCAGCCTATTCCATGTACTTTTATCAAAATAAATGTTTATAGCCTCATTACTATTTTTCGACAGTCTTATTTTACTTTTACGTAGAAGACCAAACGCGGGTGCGTACACAGGATTTTTTTTTCAGGGGAGGGGGTAGAAATAATAAAACAAAATTATTTGTACATTTAAATCAGAAGCATCCATAAATTTGGAATAAAAACAGATTTTGCCTCAACAAACGCCATTTAAAGTCCTTTTATTTTGAAGATAGTAAGGTGACCAAGGTAACCAGAATAATTTTTTCATTGAATTCATTCAGCCTAAGAAAAAAGCTCCATTTTGAAAAATTAAACGAAACAGGTATCTTTCACTCCTCAATAAAAACCATACACTGTTTTCATCATCTAACAAAAGAAAAAAATCAGACCTGAAAAATTTCCTAAAGAGTTGGAATTAAATTTTTGATAAGCACCAATACAACACATAAGTAAGTGTTTACCTTCATCAATATCAGGAGGCAGGCCTCCGACGAAAACTTTTCTTGAAAATCTCTCCCCATTATCTGCGGATCCTTGACTCCTAGGTGAAGCTCTAGATGGGCTCAATATAGGGTATGTACCGTCCAATCCCATTCCAAGGCCGAAACCCATGGAGGTCACGCCACCCATGCCATTATAACCCATTCCTTGCATATTCATAGCAGTTGTTTCGTCAAACATTATCTGTTGAGTCTCATCAATACCATACATCAACGGTGCTTTCACTGAAAAACAGAATCTTTATTGAATAACTAAATTGAATAAACTATTTATTGGATAACTATTTTTATACTATTAATCGAATAACTATTTATTATAACTTATAATTTATTTATATTTTTTATTATAATTTATATAATTTTATATAGAATTATATTTAAGTTTATATTTATGTAATTTAGTATAGTTAATTATATTTACATTATTTATTTATAATAGCTATTTATAAATAACGTTATTTATCGAATAACTATTGAATAAACTTGAAGGATTCAAAAGAGTAGAAAAGGTCACTGGGGTGTGTGACAAGAACAAACAATGAGCTATTTTGGTCAAATTAAGTTTAGGTTTCAATCAGGGGAGATCTTTTCTCAGATTGTTTTGCGGGGGTATACAAACTTTCACCAAAACAATGGTTCTCCTGTGTGCAGGAAAGATGAATGTTGCTTCCATTAATTTTCAAATTTGCTGCTCAATTAATTATAAAATGAGGAGTTGGGAAAACGAACAGAAAAAAACAACAACAAAACAGCACAAATGCCGAGTTCTATTTTGTCTCAGATCCCAAAAATACTGATGGTCTGTCAGTTTTTGTTTTTCGAAAAGGTCAAGCCTCCAGGAAGGAGAATCGGTAATAACTGATATTTTTATGAATTATTGTCAAGCATTTCCAGGAAGTAGTTCTTCCAGTTAATCGTAGGGGAGAGGTGGATATTTAAGATCAATCAAATCATCACGTAAAATTTAAGGATTTATGCCCATGCGGATACACACTAGCCCAACAAGCCTTTTGAAAAAAGAGGATGTTACCATCTGTAATGTATTGAAGTTTGAAGATCATATTTACCTACATATCTTCACACACGACGAATAAAAACATATAAAAATTGGAAAAAATTGCGTAAATTACAGGTTTTCGTGTTTCAAAGCCCCTCCCTCTGGAAGAAATGCCCCTCCCCCGTTACGGATTAGAAATGAGTGCACCTGCGTTTATTTAGGTATATATGTACTTACAACACCGATTTGATACAAAATAAAAAAACTTTTATGATTCAACTTCCCTCGTCGCAGCACAGTCATTCTAAATCAAAATAAATTTAGGGAGCAACCAGGGGTTTTATATTAGAGGGATGGAGGGACGGAGACACGGGCGCAAAATCAGCACAGAATCGGGGGCAAAAAGGCATGGAAATAAGTGGTAATAATTACCCATCCCCTTGAGAACCGTTTTTCTTTATTTTGGTTATAAAAAAATTGAATTCGACAATCATCTGTTTTTGTATGAACAAGTGTATACAGATAATTGCAGTACCAAAAAGTTCAAAAATGACTGTTAGATTTTCAGGTAAGGTCCAAAAATGGAAGAAAAGATTTTCTATAGGCCAGTGTATCTTGATTTTTGTATTTTTTCATTGTTTCCAAGGTTAAATAACATAAATTTGTATTTATGTTACTCAGTTATAAAGAAACCTGTGGTAGACTCCCTATTGTGTTTAGAATCAGGACAGACCGAAAGTTGTACATATAATCGTTTATCACACATCATTGAGCACCGCACAACAAAAATTGAAAATTGGGTATGTACATAAAAACTAAAATTTAGGGCCAATTTAAATTTATATGTTACTCAGTTATAAAGAAAACTTTTGGTAGACTTCCTATTGTGTTTAGAATCAGGACAGACCGAAAGTTGTACATATAATCGTTTATCACACACCATTGAGCACCGCACAACAAAAATTGAAAATTGGGTATGTACATAAAAACTAAAATTTAGGGCCAATTTAAATTTATATGTTACTCAGTTATAAAGAAAACTTTTGGTAGACTGCCTATTGTGTTTAGAATCATGACAGACCGAAAGTTGTACATATAATCGTTTATCACACATCATTGAGCACCGCACAACAAAAATTAAAAATTGGGTATGTACATAAGAACTAAAATTTAGGGCCAATTTAAATTTATATGTTACTCAGTTATAAAGAAAACTTTTGGTAGACTGCCTTTGTGTTTAGAATCATGACAGACCGAAAGTTGTACATATAATCGTTTATCACACATCATTGAGCACCGCACAACAAAAATTGAAAATTGGGTATGTACATAAAAACTAAAATTTAGGGCCAATTTAAATTTATATGTTACTCAGTTATAAAGAAAACTTTTAGTAGACTGCCTATTGTGTTTAGAATCATAACAGACCGAAAGTTGTACATATAATCGTTTATCACACATCATTGAGCACCGCACAACAAAAGTTGAAAATTGGGTATGTACATAAAAACTAAAATTTAGGGCCAATTTAAATTTATATGTTACTCAGTTATAAAGAAAACTTTTGGTAGACTGCCTATTGTATTTAGAATCATGACAGACAGAAAGTTGTACATATAATCGCTTATCACACACCATTGAGGAATTCCACTACAAAAATTGAAGATTGGGTATGTACGAAAGAACTAGAACCAATTTTCAGAATACATTTTAATTTTGGATGACAAAGCAAAGTAAATATCAATCCAATTTGTATTAAATGCATTTTCACGTACCAAATGCAAATAAAAATAACAGAATTGAGATAATTATTTTCGCACAGCGAAAAAGCAATAACATAAAATCTAAAAGAAGTGCTAGATTTATTTATCGAACTCCCAAATGATGACAGGTTGAACTCAAGACTGGAAACTGGGAATAAAGGAAATTGTAATCCCATAAGTAGCTAAACATCAGATGAGTAAGTCACATAACTTTTTGACGCTGTCAATGTTACACGGCATTTCGTAAGAAGTAAGTCGTACAAATTTTTGGCACTCTCAACTAGATCATGTATGCTGACATGCACGGTATTTCCAAGGAACTTCCTAAGAAAAACCTTGGAAACAATGAAAAAATACAAAAATCAAGATACACAGGCCTATAGAAAATCTTTTCTTCCATTTTTGGACCTTACCTGAAAATCTAACAGTCATTTTGGAACTTTTTGGTACTGCAATTATCTGTATACACTTGTTCATACAAAAACAAATGATTGTCGAAGTCAATTTTTTTATAACCAAAATATATTAAAACGGTTCTCAAGGGGATGGGCAATTATTACCACTTATTTCCATGCCTTTTTGCCCCCGATCCTGTGCTGATTTTGCGCCCGTGTCTCCGTCCCTCCATCCCTCTAATATAAAACCCCTGGTTGCTCCAAAAAGTAGCGAATTCCCAGGCACTTAGGTTCAAAAATCTAAGCCTAAAGCAATAAGATCCTAAACCCAAGAAAGACACTGTGTGTTAAAAGAAATCAGACTTACTTCGTGCTTATTCGAGATAAGTTTGGCCAAAAACACTGCGTTTAAAACCCCTGTCTTGCGTTTTGTGAAGATCTTTGTGGAGCTACTTATTGCTGATCCACAATGCTTCTCGGCCATTCACGGCTACCAATCATTGGGATTGTCCAAGATATCTTGGGACCCTGGGCAAAGTATGTAAAATTTTCTTCAGAAGTACATTAACTATATGTTGGGTACCCATCCTACCTTAGGAATTTATTTTTAACCTATATGTTTTCACAAGTGAATTTTTGTTTCTTATTAAATTTCAGTTCCAACGCAGTTCTTGACAGCCCAGGTCTCTACATCACATATTAAATTTTATAACAAATTACAGCGTTTCAAAAATTCTAAATTCTATGTGCACCAGAACTCGAAAAATGATCTTGACCGTTTGAAGGGTTAGTTGCAATTTAGGCCTTTGATCGCGACACGCCATGCTTAACAGCAAAAAAGTCCCAACCACGAAGAACCAAAGGAAAGCAAAGCTGGCTTATAAGACCAGCTAGTGAATGCAGGTAAGTCGGGAAAAACTACTAAAAAAAGAACTAAGAGCTCATATGGCACTTGTGATGAGGTCGGAAGATCCAAGAGCTCATATGGTATGAGCTCTAGCAAAATTCTAAGAATCAATAGATTGCTTTAAAAGGAAAATCAGAGGAATTTAATTTAAAATAAGAATTTAAAATAAGAGCTCTGAGTCACGAGGTCCTTCTAAATATCAAAATTCATTGAGATCCGATTACCCACTCGTAAGTTAAAAATACCTCAATTTTTATAATTTTTCCTCTCCCTTCGGCAACCCAGATGCTCGAATTGAGGAAAACGACTTTATCAAGTCAATTTGTGCAGCTCCTTGACACGCCTACCAATTTTCATCGTCCTAGCACGTCCAGAAGCACCAAACTCGCCAAAGCACTGAACCCCATCACCTAACTCCAAAAAAGAGAGCAGGTCCAGTCCGATTACGTCAATCACGTATCTACGACATTTATAAGCGCTTTCCAAGATTCCCAGTTTCCCCCTCCAACTCCCCCCCCCCAATGTCTAAAAGATCTAGTCGGGATTTGAAATAAAAGCTCTGAGACATGAGTTCCTTCTAAATATCAAATTTCATTAAGATCCGGTCACCCGTTCTTACGTCAAAAATACCTCAATTTTTCTGATTTTTCTAAATTCACAACCCCCAGCTTCAACAAAGAGAACAGATCCGTACTAATTATGTCAGTCTCGTATATATAACTTGTGCGTATTCTTCCCATCAAGTTTCATACCAATCTCTCCACTCTAAGGATTTTCCAAGATTTCCGGTTTCCAAAACTTGTTTCCCCCCTCCAACCCTCTATGTCCCTGGATCCGATTGGAATTGAAAATGGAACATGCGAGACATAAAATTCTTCTATGTATCAAGTTTCGTTAAGATCCGATCACCCATTCGTAAGATAAATCGATTTTCACCTTTTCAAGAATTCAGGTTCCCCCCTCCAGCTCCCTTCAATGTCACCGGATCTGGTCTAGATTTAAAATGAAAGTTCTAAAGCACAAGATCCTTCTAAATATCAAATTTCATTAAGATCTGATCACCCGTTCGTTCATAAGTTACAAATACCTCATTTTTTTCTAATTTTTCTGAATTACTTCCCCCCCCCCCAACTCCACCAAAGAGAACGAATCCGGTCCAGTTATGTCAGTCACCTATCTTGTATTTGTGCTTATTCTTTCCACCAAGTTCCATCCTGATCTCTCCGCCTTAAGCGTTTTCCAAGATTTCCGGTCCCCCCCCCCTACTACACTGGATCCGGTCGGGATTTAAAATAAGAGATCCAAGCTTCGAGGTCCTCCTAAATATGAAATTTCATTACGATACGATCACTCTTCCGAAAGTCAAAAATACCTCATTTTTTCTATTTTTTTAGAATTACCCCCCCCCACAAACTTCCCCAAAGAGAGCAGATCCGTTCCGGTTAAGTCAATCCCGTATCTAGGACTTGTGCTTATTGTTTCTCACCAAATTTCATCCCGATCCCTCCACTCTTAAGCGTTTTCCAAAATTTTAGGTTCTGTCACCCCCCAACTTCGCCTTCACCGAATCCGGCCTGGATTTAAAATAAGAGCTCTGAGACACGATATCCTTCTAAACATCAAATTTCATTAAGATCCGATCACTCCTTCGTAAGCTAAAAATACCTCATTTTTTAATTTTTCAGAATTAACCCTCCTCCCCCAACTCCCCCAGAGACAGCGGATCGGTTTGGGTTATTTCAATCACGTATCTAGGACTTACGATTATTTTTGCCACCAAGTTTCATCCCGATCCCTCCATTCTAAGCGTTTTTCCAAGATTTTAGGTCTCCCCTAACTTCCCCCAATGTCACCGGATCCAGTCGGGATTTAAAATAAGAACTCTGATAAGATCCGATAACACCTTCGTAAGTTAAAAATACCTAATTTTTTAATTTTCAGAATTAACCCCCCCCCCCCCCAAACTCCCCACAAACAGAGCAGATCCGTTCCGGTTATGTCAATCACGTATCTAGGACTTCTGCTTATTTTCCCCATCAAGTTTCATCATGATCCCTCCATTCTAAGCGTTTTCCAAGGTTTTAGCCCCCCCTCCTCCCAATGTCACCGGATCTGGTCGAGATTTAAAATAAGAGCTCTGAGACACGACATCCTTCCAAACATCAAATTTCGTTAAGATCCCATCACCCGTTCGCAAGTTAAAAATACTTCATTTTTTTCTATTTTTTCCGAATTAACCGACCCCCCACCCCCAGATAGTCAAATCAAGAAAAAGACTATTTCTAATTTAACCTGGTTCGGTCCCTGATACGCCTGCCAAATTTCATCGTCCTAGCTTACCTGGAAGTGCCTAAAGTAGCAAAACCGTGACAGACAGACTGACAGACAGACCGACAGAATTTGCGATCGCTATATGTCGCTTGGTTAATACCAAGAAAGTTGCCATAAAAACAACTTATTTCAAAATTGACAATGCTTGGTGTCTGTTAATAATGTCAAAAACAACTTACACACAAACATTCTATAACAATAAATTTTAAGTTTTATTTAAACAATTTACAAACAATGAAATGTCAAAACAATGTCAAAAACAATTGACAGTTAAAACTGTCATAAACAATTCTCGTGTGAAAAACCAGCGTTACTAATGGGTACCAGTCATGATTTTGCAAGGTTTTAAAAATGATTCTCATTTAACGAAATAATTGACTACAAAATGAAGAAAAGAAGTCAAAACGTGTGTTTTTATTCAGTGTTGAGTTTAAAAGATTGAATTTAGTGCTAAAAACCACAATAGGGGGATACTTATTGAGATGTAATAGAGGGGGTGTTTACTTATGTTAAGGATGACGCATTCTAACGTGATTTGTTTCTTCACGCCCCCGTAGGGGATCCCCACTTGTAACAGTGGAAGACAAAGACGTAGGGTGTTACTCAATGACGATGAATACGAAGGATGTTAAATAATACCTTCAGAGATTTCATTTTCTTTCAAGGTGTTTTTCTCAGGGAACCTTTATATTCCAAAGATGGAATTTAGCGCTGAAAACCACTAGCATCTAATTCCATTAGGGGCCCTAGCATCCAATTTCACCCAGACCCCTAACCTAACCACCATGACTCTAACATCCAATTTCACTGGGGACCATAGGATCCACCGGGCCCTAGCATCCAATATCAGTGGGTTCCTTAGCCTAACCAGGGCCCTAGCATTCAATTTCGTGGAGAGCCCTAACATCCAATTCCATTGGGGGCCCCCTAGCATCCAATTTCACTGGGTCCCCAATCTTACCACCAGAGCCCCCTAACATCAAACTTCACCGGCCCTCTGACCTCACCTAACCACCAGGCCCCTCACATCCAATTCAACGGGGGCCCTAGCGAGCAACCCCAGCAGGAACCCCTAACCTTACCCACGGGGACATAGCATCAATTCCATCGAAGGCCCACTAGCAACAAATTTCACCGACAAGATGTTTTTCAAGACGTTTCAAGATTTGTTTGGTTGAGATGCAATAGGGGGATACTTATTGAGATGTAATAGAGGGGATGTTTACTTATGTTAAGGATGACGCATTCTAACGTAATTTGTTTCTTCAGGCCCCCGTGGGGGGATCCCCGCTTGTAACTGTGGAAGACAAAGACGTAGGGTGTTACGTAATGACGATGAATATGTAGGATGTTAAATAATACTTTAAGAGATTTCATTTTCTTTCAAGGTGTTTTTCTCGGGGAACCTTCATATTTCAAAAACATTTTGTCCACATTAGGACTCGAAAGGGATTCGCCCTCAATGGAATGGAGCGCTAACCAGTTGGACCATGATTCTTTCTAATATATGATAACCTATTGAACGCTAGGTGAATCCCTTGTTCACGCTTACTAAGATGATTAAATGAATTACGTGTTCCAATATGGCTGCATTAACTGCCACCCAGAGGGGAAATGGATTACTAGAAATCGCTTAAATTTGGTATGCACCTGCATGTTACATTACATTAGTGCTCTAGCGTGACCTAGACATGTTGAGTTACATAGCATTGATTTCAAATATTTCATTACGCAAATGATTATATATTGAAGTTTTGTCCCAAAACAAGAAATATAAAGGAAACAGACATTTGTCATTTTATTAACATAAACAAATTTACAAAGCATTATTAAAACACAAAAAAAGCAGTTAAAACTCAACAACAGAAAAAGCAAAACGTGACAAAAACCTGACATAGGATAAAATATAAGCAAAAAGAACCATGAATTAAAAAGTTCTAGCAACCAATTCAAAAGGGGAGAGTTGATATTAGAGATAAATTTAATCCATATTAAGAGCTATTTCTGGGAGCTTTTCACGAAAATGCCACATTTCATTGAGCCAAGGCTGTGCATTTTCAAGCCACCGTGACAATAAGTGGCTAGTCCATCCTATCAAGCAATTCCAGAGGGAGGAGGGTTCTCAATAGAGATAAACTGAAACAATATAAAAATATTAAGAGCTGTTTCTGGGGGACCTTAATGAAAATCCCTGATTTCTTTTGACTGAGTGTTATATTTCAGCCCCTCCCCCACTGCCCGAAAAATTCATTTAACACCCCCCACCTTAACTTTAAGCTGTAGAACATGTTAGTCCAAGCAATTCAGACCACCATGGCAATATGTGGCTGCCCCAAGGTATCATTGTCATACCTATTATCATTCATAAGACATTTTTACCAGAGACTTTCATGATAAAAATATGACATAAATCCAATGATTCCTATTTTTCGCAGGCCACCCATGATACACCATGTCAATTCACACATCCATGTAACACTATTGTTGGTCCCCTGGCACCCCCTCATCATACCTAAGACATTTTCCAGAAATTTTCACGTTAAAAATCATGCATTAAATCCAAGATTTATGTTTATCGCAAGCCATCCTAAACATGATACAACACGTCAACTCACACCCCCGTGCCACACCATCATTGCCTCTCTTGCATCGTCTGGCACCTCCTTATTTAGGCTTAAGACATTTATTCAGATATTCTCTTCATACAATTATGCTTAAAGTCTATTGATTCGTGTTTTCGCAACTCAACACTCCGTGATACACCATCTCAATTCACGCCACCATATTACACTATTATTGACCCTCTGGTACCCTCTGACAAACCCTTCATGACTCCTAAGACATTTTCCAGATATTTTCACAGGCAGCACAATTGCGTTGCCTAAGAAAAAAGGCTCATTCGATTGGAAATTGAAAGGGCCTTTTTTAATAGTAAAAAAAGACTGGAGCACAACAAGCCCCCACACCACGCCCATCAATTCCCAAAACACATCCACTAAAATTTTGAGATTGCCATTTTGTTCAACGTAGTTGAAAGGGCTGGAAATTATGTCTTTGAGGATGACAACCCCCCTACAGCCCTCAAGGCGATTTTTTGAGTTATACCCTGGGGGCATATAAGGTATATAGAAAGGGTGAACGTATAAACTTCGGAGGGGGATCATTGGATTAGTAGACAAAAGTTCTAGTGCCCTTTTTAAGATTCGGAGTGGGGTGTTAGAGAGGGGCAGTGATAGTACGACACAGTGGTGTGAATTGACATTGTGTATCACGGAGTGTTGGCTTGCGAAAACATGAACCATTGGGTTTAGTCCTTGTGTTTTAAAGAGAAAATATCTTAGGAATGATGAGGGAAGTGTAAGAGGGTGCCAAAGGGTCAGTAATAGTGTGACATGGTAGCGTGAATTGAGACGGTGTATCACGGGGTTTTGAGGTGCGAAACACGAATCAATGGACTTTAAGCATAATTGTATCAAGAGAATATCTGTAAAACGTTTTAGGAATGATACGGGGTGCCAGAGTATGCAAGAGGGGCTGTGATAGTGTGGCATGGTGGTGAGAATTGACGTGTTGTATCACATTTAGGATGGCTTGCGAAAAACATGAAAAAATAGATTTAATGCAGGATTTTTAACGGGAAAATTTCTGAAAAATGTCTTAGGAATGATAATATGTACGACAAGGGTGCCATGGGGCAGCCAGATATTACCATGATGGCGTGAATAGTTTGGAATAACATGTTCTACAGCTTAAATCTAAGGTGGAAGGTGTTAAATTATTTTTTTGGGCGGTGGGGGGACTGAAATCTAACGCTCAGTCAAAAGAAATGTGGGATTTTCTTTAAGGCGCCTCAGAAATAGCTCTTAATATTGCTTAAATTTATCTCTAAAACAACCCTCCCACCATTGAAATTCCTTGCTTGTGTGGGCTAGCCACATATTGTCACAACGGCGTAAATATGCATAGTTTTGGTTCAATGAAACGTGGCATTTTCACTAAAAGCTCTCAGAAATAGCTCTTAATATGGATTAAAGTTATCTCTAATACCAATCCTCTCCTCTGGAATTGGTTGCTAGGATCCCCAGCTCAACCTGTCTAGATCACGCTAGAGCACGAATGTAATGTAACATGCAGGTGCATACCAAATTTAAGCAATTTCTAACAATCGATTTTCCCCTCTGCGAGTCAGTTATTACAGCCATATGGGAACACGCAATTCATTTAATAATTCTAGTATGCGCGAGCAAGGGATTCTACTAGCGGTTTAGCCGAATCCAAATATTAAAAAAACTTTCAAGGTCCGACTGGTTAGCGCTCCATTCCAAAGGGAATTCCTTTCGAGTCCTAATGTGGACAAAAAAATTTTGGAATATAAAGGTTCCCTGAGAAAAACGCCTTGAAAGAAAAATGAAATCCTCTTTAAAGTGTTATGTAACATCCCACGTGTTCATCGTCATTGCGTAACACCCAAAGTGTGTCCTCAACAGTTAGAAAAGAGGATCCCCAGGGGGGCCTGAAGAAACAAATCACGTTAGAATGCATCATTCTTAACGTAAACAAACACCTCCCTTATACATCTCAACCAAAGAAATCTTGAAGCGTCTTGAAAAACGTCTTGTCGGTGAAAGTGGTTGCTAGGGAGCCCCCGATGGAATTGAATGTTAGGGTCCCGGTGGATAAGCTAGGAGACTTATCCTGCTGGGATTGCTATCTCGGGCCCCGGTAGAAATGGATATTAGGGCTCCGTTGGTTAGATTACGGATTCGGTGAAATTGGATGTCAGGGAAGCCCGGTTAGGGGGCCGTTTAGGTTAGGGTTAGGTTAGGGGGCCGGTGAAATTGGATGCTAGGGGGTCCCCGATGGATTTGGATGTTAGGAACCCCTGTGAAATCGGATGCTAGGACCCCAATGAAGTTTGTCACTAGGGCCCCCAGTGAAATTGTATGCTAGGTAACGATTGCATGAACACAAAATTGCAATAGATAAGTCCCTGAGATTTGGGAATAAAAATGACAACTTTGATTGAGCTCTGGCCCAGCATATATACGAGAATCCTGACCATTTAGTTCTTTTTGAAGAGGCAACTTTAATATATACCGTAAATGGCCTACCGCAATCTTTTAAAGAGGCAATTGAGATAAAAAAAAACATATAAACAGGAATTTGGCTATAAATAGAGACAAGGGAGATATTTCCTTAAGCCCAATTTAAAACAATTTAATATTAAAAGACTCTTATCAATATTTTCACCCAATCTAATTTAAGACAGCCTGTCCGCATATCTAATGAGACCCGAAATTGTAGACAGGCAAAATCTGTTGCAAGGCAAAGAATATTTATCCAATCCAATTGGTAACTTCTCTTTCATTAATCTCAAGTTGGTTTTTGTCTTTTGATTCAGTGTCTTTTCTCCTCTCGTAGAGTTCACTTAAGAAGGTTAGATTTTGTTGTTGTTGTTTTTTTTCCTCTTTCTTATTTTTTGAACACTGAGGACGACTTGGCGGGGGTCCTTGTCGAAATATTTGCTTGATTTCCATCTTCATACTTTGCTAGTGGTTGATAAAATCCTCGTTTCTTCATTTATTTGATTTTTCTCTCTTCATTTATTATTTCCTTTCTTGTTTTCATACGTTTATGCTGGGATCCCGGTGGTTTGGTTAGGGGGCCCGGTGAAATTTAATTGCTAGGGACCCTAATAGAATTGGGTGCTAGAGCCCCATTGGAATTGGTTGCTAAAGTCTCCGTTGGAATTGGACGCTAGGGGGCCTGGCGGAAATGCTCGCTAAGGTCTGGTATCTTGAAGGTTCCCCCACTAGTGGGCCTTGAAGGTTTTTTAACAATCAACGAAACTATTATGTAACAAGCAAAAGTAAACGTTCCCTATGACGTAACAGACACCTGTGTCTCCTAGAAAACATTTGCTATGATGGAACAGGCACCTGCGTCTATAATAAGTTTTAAAAAGAAGTGTCGGGATCGGGATTCGAAGGGATAGGGCTGTCATCGGACCTGAAAGGGGGTTACTACTGCCTAGCCAATTCTTGTTGTCTAGCAATTAACAGTCTGGCAGATTTCCGCTAGTCGCGAATAATGGAAATAAACAGTGGAAAGCGAAGCCGGCTTCGCTTTCCAGCTCGTGAAAAACGCCTTCAAGTCGTTTGTCGGTTGACAGAGTTGCCGAGTGGTCTATCACTAGCAGAAGAAGCTATTTTACGAGACAAAAATTAGTTGACGTATAAGAAAAGTTGAAATTTATTCACAGAAATGAATTTAAGATTTATTTATTCATAATGGAATTTTCATACAATAACACTCCAAGCTAAGTCTTCCTGGTCTTTAAAGTTAGATTCGTACGATCCACTTGCCCAGGACAAAAAAGTTACTTACGAAAAACAGAGGAAACAAATACAAAATACAAGAATTAAAATTAAATAGGTTAGATAAATTTTAATAGATTAGTTAGACCTCAATGAATCCTCGGCAAAAGAGAGAAAAAAGTATCTTCTTAGAAGCTGAAAAAATTTAAAATTTTTGAACAAACTAAAAGAGTTGCACCTTCAAGCTGATTCAGACATCATGTTCCACATTGTGCTATTTGCCTCTTCTTGCGTCAATTCTATTGTCTGTTTCCAAAACCACCATCAAACAATCAAAGAAAGTTTATAATAATTTTGACTTCGAGCATATAGGCCAATCCATCTCCAAGGTGGCACTCTCATTCTTAGTTTGGGAGACCTAGTAATCAATAGGCTAAGTAGGCCTAAATCTGAATAATCTCTTGCCGAAAATAATTTTCTTGTTAGTGCGCCAAGAAGTTATTGATTCTCCAAGGAATTGTCCGTATGATATATACAAGTTATGTGTTCCTTTTCTTATAAGAAAAACTGCCAACGAAAATCTTTAAAGTCATGTCTCAATAGTGAATTAATTAAGAACTGATTAAAAAAATAATCTTATTTGCACCGCTTTATTAAAATTTTTATTACCCACAAACCATATTCTTTCCCATATACATCTTTGTCCCACAGCGGTACAGTTCACGTACATAGGGTATTTTAATGTAGGATAGGAAAGTAACCAATAGGCTACAAAAATATTCTGCACGGGCGAACTAGATTACAGATGAACCTACTTTGAAAAAAGACTGATCCACCCACATTTGTTGAATTAGCTAAACGATTGGATTTTCTCCGGGATTTACTAACCTACATAGAGGGAATTCAATAATCAATGAAGAGTAGGCTATATAGCGTCTTTTGTAGGTTACATAGATCTTGTAGTCTAGCTGTATCAGCAACGAGATCAAAGAATTTGATTTTCAATAAAAAGTGTGTCGAGGCTACTTCGTAAATCTTTAAAAACGACCAAAAACAAAAAGTCAATGACGTGGGGAGTCAATTGTAATAACCGTGGGAGATGACTATCCATCTCCAATTTATGTTTTTTATTCCTATATTCGCGGCACCGGGCACTTTCATATCCGAGTATCTGCTGATGGTAGGTACTGGTAGTATTTGCCACAAGTCTTTTAAATAGCTCCCTCAAGAAGTTTTAGCTGAGCGTTGATTTGTCTTTAAAAGGAGTCGACAGAGAAACTGATGGCGAATCAGAACTACGTAAAAGACTCCTCGTCAGGTGGTCAGCCCAACAAAGGCGGGGGGACTCCAAACACCAGCCCATTTCTCGAATGGGGAACGGAACTGAAGCCCTAAATACCCATTCTCAGCATTGGAGGTGGTGCCCTGACATTGGAAGTGGTGGCTGTACCTAGGACGGACTTGGGGCAGAGCAATTTCATACATTATTGTATGAAATACAATAATACAGTATGTTTTCAAATGATTAAATAAAGTATAAGGAATCTTATATCAAGCTTATATCAAATTTAGCTTATATGAAGGCCGTATCCAGGGAAGGGGTTTTCCCTCCTCCTAAATGTTTGTCCAAAATGCATATAAACAAATTGTTGATACGTTTTAAAGCTTTTTTTTGTAAACCCCTCGAAAAAAATTGTGGATACGGCTTTGGCCTATATAGCTCTGTTCAGAATTTTTAATACGCTTCCCCTCTCCAATAATTCGCTGCATAAATACTGGAAATCTTATTGGGAAAAATAATCGTATTTTTTTCTGTCAGATGAATGGTATATTCAAGAGAAGATTAGCAATGTATCTTGTATCAAAATTGCACATTTCGTACTCTATATTTTTTTTCGTATGTGTATACTGCACTAATTTAGCTTTTGAGCAGGTTACACAATCATGGCTGCAGTGGGAGCTACAACATCGTAAATAACGAATAAAACAAGGAGACAAAAACTTAAGCAGGAGTTCGCTTGAAGAGGTTGGGGCTGAATTCGAAAAAAATACACAAAACGAGGAATTGTATGAGAAATTTAGGAAACTCTGAAACAAACAAAAAAAAAAATAGCAAAATTTCTATTCTAAGGCCCCCCAGGATAGTGCCTGATAGCATAAAATCGTTTCTGATTGTCATGTAAACTAACCAAAAGCAAAAAAAAACGAAGATTAATGTAAACTTTCGAAAGAAAAGGGGAATTTGGTTGCGGCTAACCGAAAGATATTAACCTCCAAACATAAATTTTTACTTAGACCTTATTGGAGATAAAAACCCTATTTCGTTGGAGTTGAATTTCGTGCTCAAACCCTTATGGTATCTTACTTCTAAAGATATTGTTTTTAAGAAATACCCTAAATTACTTATACAGGTCTACACAGACACAGGTCCGACTCTATTGGATGGGAGGAGGTGTTAGGTGATTTTAGCTATGCAGGTTGGTTTAAGTTTATAGCTCTCATTTGTCCCATTTCTTAAGAAAGGCGATCAGTAAGACCAATATTATGAGACAACGCTCCACACCTCAGTGTACAAATAGGACTAGGCCTACTCAGTATGAAAAATAACTGAGTTTAATAGATCGGCAAATTAGTTTTTTTGTTGTTTTTTTTTCGTTGTTGCTACTTATAGCGCAAACACATTAATTCTATAAACAGATAAAAATCGGTTTAACCAGGTAATTCTAATATCTGGATACATATGAAAGTCCGTGTTTGTTATAACGAATTTTGTTATCCGTATCTTATATATTAAAACAAATCTAAACAAATGGGGCTGGTCTAAACAAAAGGCGATCAGTAAGACCAATATTATGAGACAACGCTCCACACCTCAGTGTACAAATAGGACTAGCCTTGTGTGCACCCATAAATTAAGGGATCTCATTACTTTATCAGGTACTAATAACTTAGCCGCAAATTATTCCTGTTAATAGTTATTATATTTTTAATTATTATCATGATTAATTATGTTGATATTATTTCAATTATGTTAATAGTTTAATAAATCGTACTTGTTGTAATTAAAAATCATGATAATTATAAATCGGAAAACACCTTTTTGCAGACACCACTTGATATAACTTCTTTTTAATATACTCTAATCATTAAATAGCTAAGTAACAAAATGAATTATTGACCTATTCATAGGCGAATTCAGGTCAATATCTAGGATAAAGGGGGGAGGGCCGGCATTGCTTCTTTACAGGACAGTAAGTTACAAGTAAAACCGCTCGTAGCCTAAAATTTTCACACTTTATGGTGGATGTCATTTGGTCCAACCTTGGAGATGTCAACGACCACCCCCTAACTTTAAGTATGTCTGTATACCTACAAACGTTTCACCTCTACAGCATATCCAAACAGATCACAGGGGAGGTTCTTCCCAGAGGAGGGAGAGGAGGGCATAGAATGAAGAGACAATTTTCATAAGATATAAATGTACGCCAAGATTTAAATTAAGCCAAATTCAGATTTCACGTGTTATTCATTCGAGCCAGGAATTTCCAGGAGACACATTCCAGTCCAATTGTAATACTTGAACATACAAAACCATTGTCAGCAATCGGACACCTATTTTAAAAATAACCCAAGAAGAACTGGTCTCTCAGATCAAATCTCCTTTAAAGATAATAATTACGGGGGAAAGGGGTGTAGAATCGAAGAAAATTACTTATTTTTTCTATTCAACGTACCAAAGAAATACATTTTATGGTACTATATGCATAGAAAAAAAATGTACCCCTTTCCAGTAAATGCTTTGAAATGGTGTATGGGAATCCCACCCATAAAAGTATTTAGGCATTCGATTTTTTTTTTTTTTTGCTTCTATTCCTCTGAGGAATTGCCTGATCCCCTCTTCGAATTAGTGTACTGTGTGAACATATTCATCATCACATTGCAGGTAAATCATAGGCAGCGCAATAGCGCTGCCTAAGTAAAGACTGGCGTGGGCACAGTGTATTTTTTTTTTTTTTAAACCAGGGCACTTCGCATCAAAGGACTCGTCGTAAAAACTTCGAAAAGGGCTCATTCGATTGGAAATTGAAAGGGCTAGTGTCGTTTTTATTAGTCAAAAATGAGTTGGGGGCAACTAACCCCCCTCCCCCGTTCACCATTTCCCGAACACATCCAGTGAAAATTTTTGCCACAGACATTTTGTTCAAGGTAGTTAACAAGTCCGTAAATAATGTTTTGAGGATGACAGCCCCCCACAGCCCTCAAGGTATTTCAGGTTTATATAGAAAGGGTGATTGTGTAAACTTCGGAAGGGGTTCATTGAATTGGTAATCAGAAGTTCTAGTGCCCCCTTTAAGATTCAGATTGATCGGAAGGTATATACCCCCCCACCTCGTATTTTCTCGAAATGCATATGATAGAAATTTTGAGATGGCCGCTTATTGTCGTAGAAACTTCTAAAAGATTCATTCGATTGGAAATTTAAGGGGCTAGTCCCCTTTTTAATAGCCCAATGTAATTAGAGGGCAACTAACCCCCTTCCCATGGGTCATGGGGGTCTGATAACCCCCATGCCTTTTCAAGACTGGAACATAATTTACGCTTTACTGAAAACAAAATAAGCTTTAAATATTTTCACTTTCTTACTTTCAAAAAAAGAATCAAAACTTTAAGGAATAAATATCAGTATATGTCAATTAATCTGACAAGCCACGGTCATTTTTACTCTTTTCTTTTTTTTTCAGTACAGCGCAAATTACGTTCTGGTCTTCAGAAGGCATGAGAGTCATCAATCATGTTAATTTTTGCTCGTTTTGAGTTAAGCTATTTATTGTAATTTTATGTTCGTTTTGAGTTTCATTTATTTATTGATAGCGATTTGCGGTAATTTTACGTTTGAGCGATAATTCGACTTTATTTCTGCTCATCCTTGGCTTAATGGAGCTCTTTACTTTTCTTTGAAAAACTTTTTTGTGGAAAAAATTGTTTTAATTTTTTAATAAATATTCAGTAATATGTATATATATATATACATATATATATATATATATATATATATATATATATATATATATATATATATATATATATATATATATATATATATATATATAGAGAGAGAGAGAGAGAGAGAGAGAGAGAGAGAGAGAGAGATAGTATTCTGATCGGGTTAGGCTAGGTTAGGTATTTAATATAGTGCATTCTGTGCGGCCTCCCTATCATATGTTTTCGTCGTAATTTTCGTAATTTTGTTACTGAAGTATTGTATTTTTATGATATTTTTGTAAATTTCGTTCACAAGTACCACTAACGCTATTAGTACCAATTCATTATTTACCATTTCAACCTATTTTGCAGCCCAAAGTTCCAGAAAATGTTTGCACATAACACGCAAAACATTTTTTTCTACGTCACGCTTGGCAATTCCACACAAATAATTTGTAAAAAAAAAAAAAAAAAAAAAAAAAAAAAAAAAAAAAAAAAAAAAAAAAAAAAAAAGTTTGCACTTGTATTATGGTCATATAAAACAGAAAATTGATAAACAACCATTCAAATGTGAATCATTTGCCAAAATCATTCGCTGACAAAATAGATAGTATGTAAGAACTGGATTACTTCCAGAGCAATTTGCGTTCATAAACCGAGTTATTCCGGTCAGTCAACTTTAAAACTATTCTAACGGGATTAGAAAAACTTAATGAACTGAAGAAGCTGAAGTATATATTTGAGAAAATTAAAAAGATCATTTCTTATACTTTTCATTTTTTTTTTGAATAGGATATTTTAGGTTTTAGCCAGAAAATACTCAAAGAAGTTCCCAAATCAAAGGGCTGCACATTCAATCACATCACAGAGACCAGATGCAGAGACCCCCACCCCTTTATGGTACGTTTAGGGACAAGGTTGTTGTCATAGAAGGAAGATAAACATAAGTGTGTCAGCTGAAAAGAAAGAAGCTTAATTTTCTGCTGAAGTTGGTTCGAGGATTGGGTAAAAACCCGAAAAACTTCATTTCTAGGGCGTCATTCCTCGAGAAAGGGAGAGGAGGATACTCAAGAAAAGCATCAAAGATGGGAACTCACGCCTCCTTCCGTGTATGAAGATAAGCATAAAATTACGAAATTTTAACTATCCGTCCCTGAGCTTTGCGCGAGATATCCGATGCACAGTGACGCAATGAAGCTCATACTCGTTACACGAATCCACAAAAAAAACGCCGAGTGTTATTTTGCACTTCATCCCGAGATACATTCGTCTAACTCGCTTTATTGCCGAGCAAGCCAAACTAATAGTCCCACAAAAAATATCCTTATGAAATCTCTTAGACCTATATTTCTCTGATGCTGGATTTAGTCATATATGATCACCAAACAATAAGAACACATAAAACTTCATATAGGCCTACTCCCACAAGGTATTGCTGGGAGTAAGAAGCGAAAAAAGGAGAAAGAAAAAACATATAAACAACACAAATACTACAAAGAAAAATGATACTTAGCCGCCCTTTATTGACCACTCGCCGAAAACCAAGCTGAAACAAAATGTCATGCGCAATAAACAATACAATCTACAATTCAAATTCGCCCAAAAAAATCAACAACACGGGGTCTTGAAGGAAAACATTACCCAACGATCAAAAAAGTGTTCACAGTTCTTCGGAAGTCGCATAACGAGTGAGGCTTTTAGCTAACTCGGGCAAAGTATTTCAAGCTGACAAGAAGCAGTGAAGTTAACCAGTCACGTGAAAAAAGGCATCTATTAACACTCAGTTTCTGATGAGCTTGAAAGTCGTTTTTGTTTTTTTTTTAGCACTTTTTGTCATTAAAAAGTGTTCAAGTGCTAATACGAACAGTCAGTCCATTCAATAACGCTGAATTTTTTGGTGTTTCCCCTGACTTCCCCGTGTGAAAATTGAGTTCTCGAAAATCTTCTCAAAAAATGACATGGACGAAAATTAAGGATTTATATCTCACGTTAACGATAGTGTATTTACGAACGTAAAAGAGCCTATTTTGCGTTCGAGGAAATCCGGGGAAACCCCAGATAACTCAGAGCAGTGGAAGTACAGGGACCAGCATCAAGGCTTAGCGACCCTGATATCAAGTGGCATGGAGAATAGTTGGCAAGAGCGTTCAAATATTTGACAGAAATTTAGTTAAATTCATTCTATCTTAATAAAAAAATTTATTCCAAGGATCTACTTTAAGGTTTTTTGTTCCCTGTACAATTTTTAGTGTGTCTCCTAACGTTTTAATATATAAACGAGAGACAACATTTTTGGCATCATTCCATAAGTGTGATTCAGCTCTATCCATATGCCGAATTGCATTTATGAAACTTATCGTACATAGATTTTTAGATTAATTAAATATAAAAAAACAAGTTTTTTCAACAGAAAGTATGGAGCAACATTAAAACTTAAAACAAACAGAAACTATTACGTATATGAGGGAGTTCACCCCCCCCTCGTAAATACCTCGCTCTTTACGCTAAAGTTCGAATTTTATTCCTAAATCACAAATTCCGTTTAATTAGAATAAATAGCTCTTTTGAAAGTACAAAAAACTATAGCATAAAGAGCGAGGTAATGATGAGGGGGCGAAATTATAATTACAAAATATATTTTAAATACTATAACTTTTTGACTGTAATAAATAAAAAATTATTAAAACTTTAAGGAATAAATAGCAATTTATGAATACTAAAATGACGACAAACGATTATTTGTTCTTTTTTTGTTTTTTGTTTTTTATTCAGTAAAGTGAAAATTAAGTTTTGGTCTTGAGAAGGCATGGGGGTTTTGAGCCCTACTTATGTTAGTTTCTCCTCGTTTTGAGTTTGACTCGGTTATTTATTGTAATTTCTATCATTTCGGGTTTCATTTCTTTAATCATGGTGATTTGTAGTAGTTTATGCTTGGAAGATTATTTTACTTCATTTCTGCTCATTTTTGGTTTAACGAAGCACTTTACTTTTCTTTGAAAAACTTATTTTGTGGAAAAGGGTTTTCTAAATTAATATTTGGAAAGAGCAGAGACAGATGCATGCAGTGGCGGGTTCACCTTCCACCGAGCTAAGTAATGGAAGAAACTAAAAATTTGTTGTCGGGGGAAGGAAGGGGGAGGGGTGTAGAACATGAAAATTTGTATTTCTAAGAAAAAACTTTGGTAAAGGGATCTTTAGTCGATGCTCGGGGAGGACGGGGAATCCCCCGCCCCTTTCCATGCAGGAACATTATTGAAGAAAGTACGTACAGAGAGAAAAAGAGAGGACAAAGTTACTTTGCGAGTCACTCTAATCAATAAGCATTACAGAAACCTGTTATTTGGGTGGGAAACTAAAAAATAAAATCCTGTAATATAAAGAAAGGGAATCACGAAATGCGGAGTGGCAACAATTATCGAAGAAGAAGAAGAGCTAGATTCAAGTCAATGACAGTAGATCAGTGGATTGATCTTGATAATAAAATAAATATGCACAGAGAAAAAACTTACTTTGCGAGTCAATCTGGTCAGGTCTTATGTAATCGTTAAGATAAAGTTCTAAATTTCTCATAGAATCTAATGGACTTGGATTATTCGCCATGACACTTCGTTGTCGTTCCTAGAAAACAAAAGGACCATGCTTCATTCCATTACTTTAGCTCCTTACTGGTGGATATCATTGGAGGTAAACCTCATTATTGATCTCTCTTTTATTCGGCATATAATAAAAAAACTAGACTTTAGTTGTCAAATTAACGGTCAACATTTGTAGAGTCGTCAATTGAATTAAAACAAGAAAATGCTGAAAAATGAGCACACTCGAAGGGGTGTTTGAAAAACGCACAAACATGTCTATTTTTATTGGTTTAAATTTGCTCGTTTGGCTGCATTCGCCACCTTCATGGGCCAAGAATGACTCAAGGTCAAAGACCATTGGTCTAGGCCATGTCAAACGCCTTTTATGCTTAATACACAATAGGCATTTTTAAATAAAGTTCATATTTTTTATTCTTTCTCTCTCTTGCTAGCTTTCTTTTTTTCCTCTCTTTCTTACATTCATTCTTTTTCCCCCTTTTATTCATTTATTTTTGTTTCTTCCTTTTTTTCCTATCTTACTCTCACTCCCTCTCTTTATTTCTAACATTAATTCATTCATTCTTTCTCTCCTTTTCATTCATTCTTTTTTCTTTCTCTCTCTCCCTCTTTTTTTTCTTACATTCATTCGTTCATTATTTCTCTCCCTTTCAATCATTCTTTTCTTCTTTCTCCCTCTTTCTCTAATTTGTTATTAACACTGAACGACTTAGCAGGTGCTCATCTTTAATTTTTTTCAAAGCTAATTGCTTCTTAACTGATGGGCCTTCTTTTTTCCTACTAGCTTGGGTGTTGACTAGAAAAAGAGAGGGGAATTTTAGAAGGCTCTGGATATATTGACGCACAAAGATTTTCCTAGTGTTGCAATGGTATCAAAGCCAGTAGTTCCATGGTTATCAGCATGGGGCGTACATCTTTCAGGGGATCTTGGACAATTGAGTCTGCAAGAGGACAATTGGTGAATTCTTCGAGCCAAGATAATAGTTTTTAGGCATCGTTAAGTCCAACAAAATTGTTTGGTCGTATCTGCAGATTTAAGGTCTATGCACTATATCTTATACCTAGCACCTAACCAGAGATTGTACAACACGATTCTCTGTTCCAGGACAGTGGTATTATACTAAGGAGGAATTTGAAGGAATTCAGCTTCAGTGTCAAAATGTTTTAATTTCTACAGAGGAATCTCCCCCCCCCTTCTCGGTTGTGGAGATTTATAGAAACATGTTCAAAAACCATGTTGTGGGAGGAGTTGAGTCTCCAGTAGATTATGGAAATATACTTTTCAGTGTTTTTTTTTACTATTAATTAAAAAGACAAAAATTGGCACCCCGGGAATTTTGAGAAATAAATTTCCCGCCTTTTCCAATTTTCGTGAACTGACAGTACTGTTGCACAGCCATATTACTCACAAACAGTCTGTTTACAGTGACAATTAAAATATTAGGACAAAATTAAACTATACTTTTTGGGGGGTTTCTAATACCCAAGTTTATTATTTAGGTTTCATAAGCATATATTTTTTAAACTAGAAAAGATATAAGAATATTTTTTTTTTAAATAGGGTTTTCTGATGGAAGTAAAGAGCGAAGTTGACAAAATTGATTACTTCGCAGCTAATGTCACATATATCTATAAAACCAGCGTCAATGAACTGACTGATGATATTCCTTATGTTTGTAGGATTATGCAAAACAAGAGCTTTGCTGAAAACTGAAAATAATATAGGATTTTTGAACAGTAATAAACAACAAAGAGAAATAAAACTCTACAAAAAAAAACCTCAAACGAGACTACGGCCAGTAGAGAGGAAAGACTAAAACAACGCGGATATTTCGCCTGTATCTAATCCTAGTTTGGATACAGGCGAAATATCCGCGTTGTTTTAGTCTTTCCTCTCTACTGGCCGTAGTCTCGTTTGAGGTTTTTTTGTAGAGTTTTATTTCTCTTTGTTGTTTATTGTCATGTCTGGCCAGTTCGGCTTAAGAACTTTCATTTTGAACAGTAGAAACAGAGCGCTTTCATATGTCTGTTAAAATAAAAAAAAAAATATAGCATTACTGTTCCTTATGTGTGGCTTTCGTATTTTCAGGTAAGCTCTATACAGTAAAGTTTTCAGTATATGGGTTTATCATCTTTGAAATAAAAATACAGTCGGGATGTTTTGATTCCTTGCCCGAAAATCTCCTTCAATGGAATTAACTGAAGAGAGAAATATAATAAAAGGGAAACCAATACTTTGAAAGACTGTATATCTTTTCTGGAAGCAATTGCGAGGCAAAATATCGAATGCGTCTAGCCGATGAAACTTAGCAAAAATAAAAGGATAGAAAATCGGGAGGGAAGAGAGAAATTACTGAGGAGATTTTAGAAACAGATAAAAATGCAAACTAAACAACTGACAGCAACCAGACGACAATACGGTACCAAAGATTGGGGAAGAAACGCTCAAAAGACTTGATGAAAAACATCCAAAGAATAATTTAGATTATCATTGATTGTGACAAAATCTCCACACAGAAAAGATGGAACAGAGATGAGATTCAAAGATCAATTATTGAATATGTGTATATTTATTTATTTATCTGTAAATTTGTCTCGAAAATGGCGCTATATTTTCTTCCGAATGTTGGTATACTACCGCTTTTTGGCGTGAAAAAAAAACGATCTAGGTAGATCCTGACTTTGGGAAAATCCGTTTAGGGCCTTAATTTTGGGAAAATATATTTCATATAAAAACACACGTCACAAATACATGTAATAGTTACAATTAATTGTGCTGAAGATGAGTGTCCGTGCTACTATTTTAAAAGCAAATTAAAATTTATTTTGGTTGTCGATGATACAGAATAATTCGTCGGTATAAATATGCAGTTTATATAATTTGTCGGTACGTCGGCATAACTGACCGTATTTTAAACAGTAGGTTGTACGAAAAATGTGGTTCAATCCCGCTTTTTAGGGCTATAATGAAAGAAAGGTTGAGATGACTAGGCCAAGGTCTGCGAATGAAGGATGACAGATTACCGAAGATTGTCCTTTTTGGCCATCCGTCTGGGGCAAAACGAAAAGCAGGTGGTCCTCGTCTGGGGTGGGTGGACGTCATAAAGAAAGATTTAAAGGAAATGGGAACTTCCTGGGAGGGTGTAAAGAGGGAGACCTTGAACAGACTGGGTTGGAGGAGTGTGCGTAGCTGTGTTGGCCTCAGGCGGCTTGGTGCTGCGGTGAGTTATTAACAGTAGTAGTAGTAAACAATCAAGAGAGATAAAACTCTACAAAAAGAAAACTTCAAACGAGACGAAGGCCAGTAGAATTAAAAGACTAAAACAACGCGGATATTTCGCCTGTATCCAAACAAGGCGTCTTCAGCACAAGATAGAAAATTAAAAGAAAACTAATCTAAAAACAAATAAAAACCACCACCAATTATAATAAATACAATTGTCGCTACTTATCCACGTAGGGAAAAGCAGCTATTTGAGTTACTTCAGTGAGAATCAAAGACCAACTGGCCAGTTCGGCTTAAGAACTTTCAGTAGTAGTAGTATGAATATGCAAAAACGTTTACCGAATAAAATGAAATTAAAGTTGCTTTGCGCAAAGGCTTAGGAAAAATGTCTTTATTTTCACCGAGAAATGTTCGGTCCCCTCAAACTTATATTGAAAATTAACACAAAAATAAGAAGTCGAATACTAATTTGTTTTATTAACACGCTTCTTTCAGAAGAGCTGCTTAACTCCAATTTTACTAAAGTCAGAGTTCAAAGCGCTTTCACAACAAGTTTGGTTGATAATCTAAGGTAAGAATTCAGTTGCTCTCAGAGGGAGCCCACGTTCTGAAATTACCGTCTCTCCAGACCTGGATTAATAGGAAACGACCTTTGAATCCCCCAAATACTGGACAAATTAAGATTCTGATTTTCCCCCACCTTCCTCTGACCTCACTTGGGTGGAAATGGGGTACATAACGATAGAAATTCCAATTCCGGTGTCATTTTCGGTTTCCCAAGACTCAAATTAATAGGAAACGACCTCTCAATCCAAAAAACTGCAGATATTAGATTCGAGATACCCCCCCCCCCTTTTCTCAGAAAAATAGGTATTTCTGCAGTATCAATTTTGATATGTTATTAAGTAATTTTTCTGGACATTTTGGTGCCAAAAACATTTCTATTGCTCAAATGCCGGGTCAAAACCGTTTTTTTTAGTGGACTATAAAGAATGCCCTACACCTCTTGAAAAATAAGTCGTCGAAAATGGAGTAGATTAAACAATCTATTTCGATCAGGTTAGAATTTTTAGACACACGTTTGTTTAATTGTTGTCACATTTTAGACATATTTTGCTGGACTATAAAGAAAGCTCCGCGCATCTAAAATTGGTCGTCAAAATGGAGTAGATTAAACGATCTATATCGGCCAGGTTAGAATTTTTAGACATAAAATACACAACTTGCTGTAAGTTTGTCTCAAATAAAAATGTCACAAATATTTCTGAATCTCCACAGCCAGCTTTTTTGAAATACCTTTGTTCTTGTTCCCAAGTTCTTCAAAAAAGAAATTTGATTTATACCAACAGCACATCATGAAGGGATTAAAGATAACAAATTGTATTCCAATTTACACAGTAGTTTTAAAATAATAGCCTATCGGTTAGTGCCTTGCGTTAGTGCAGTGGGAGCGACCGTGCCACCCTATTTGCGGTTCAGGGTTCGATCCTGGGGATAGTAATTACTGATAATTCCTAATTGTTTTACATATAACACTGTAATAAATAATAGAAGAAAGTGATTTTTAGCCCTTTGATTAAAAAGGTTCTAGACGTTTACCCCCCCCCCCCCCCGCGGAAGACGCCCTCTAGAAAATGATCCCTCCCCGCGGAAGACGCCCTCCAGAAAATACTCCCCCCCCGCAGAAGACGCCCTCAAGAAAATACTCCCCCCGCCGCGAAAAATACCTCCCAAATAATACACCCCCCCCCCCCGTAGAACTAAGGCTTCGTCGGTTTCTTCGTTCGTACAAACAGAGTCTTCGTAAGACAAAGAGAAGTGACAGAATAGATGGAAAATATATAATTTGGGCTATATATTTGCACATAAGGGGGGGGGGTAAATTATCTGAACAGTTTGAAGTCTGAAAACAGTTCTTAGTTCACAATATGCATAATAATTAACTTAACCCCCCCCCCTAATGTGCAAATATATAGGCCAAACTTGTATCAAATATAACGACAAAACTAACGGAGAAACCGGTTTGTACCCGAGTTTTACAAATCGCAAACTTGAGAGAGTGGGGTATAATACATAAGTAGTGGAATTTTTCATGGAGAGAGAGCCAGATTTCCCGGTATTATTTAAAAACGATCAGAAATTAAATTTAAAAAAACAAGTTTTCTCAACTGAAAGTAAGGAGCAACATCAAAACTTAAATCGAACCGAAATTATTACGTATATGAAAGAAGTTGCCTCCTCCTCAAGACCTCGCTCTTTACGCTAAAGTTTTTTTTTATTTCAAAACAAAGCATATTATTCTAATAAAACGGCCAATGTGTTTCTGGAATCGTTCTTAAAGAATTAGGATAAAAATCGGAACTTTGTCGTAAAGAGAAAGATGGGTCAATGTTCCTGTTACCTGAACAATTGTTTAGGGTCATGAAACTATTGTTAATAGATGCATTTTGACTTTTGGAACATCTTTTCTCTCTTGCAAAACTACTGCAAACTCACCATTATGGAGTTATTCCAGCCCAAACATTCTTGCATTTATACATATAGAATTGCAATCATTTCCGTTTTCGTTGATCGGATATTGGAAATCGCGAATCTGTAATAGTTTAGAAACAAATTTGGGCTATACATTTGCACATCAGGGGGGTGTGGGTAAAGCAAATCATATATTAAATACGTAAACTAACCATTGTTGTATTTAATATATGCTATGCTTTACCCCCCCCTGCTCCTAGTGTGCAAATATATAATAACTCCATAACGGTGAGTTTGCGGTAGTTTTGCAAGAGAAAAGATGTTCCAAAAGTCAAAATGCATCTATTAACAATAGTTTCATGACCTGAAACAATTGTTCAGATAATAGAAACATTGACCGAAAGATGTTGTGGAAGGGGCGACTTCTTTCACATACGTAATAATTTCTGTTCGTTTTAAGTTTTGATGTTAAATTTCAGTTTAAAAAAGTTTTTTTTTTTAAATTCAATTTCTGATCGTTTTCAATTAGTTTCTTCGTTAATTTAGAAACAAATTTGGTCTATATATTTGCACATAAGGGGGATAAGGCACAGCGGGTCTGCATGCAAGTTAGGTAGGTAGCTAGTCTGGTAAGTGGGTCTGCGTGCTAGGTAGAATTATTAGGCATATTGTGAACTTAGAATTGTTTTCAGACTTCAAACTGTTCAAATAATTTACCCCCCTCCTTATGGGCAAATATATAGCCCAAATTATATATTTTCCATCTACTCTGTCGCCGGGAGAGGGGGGGATTAAACGCCGGTTACCGATTAGAAGAGTAATCATTATCACAAACAAACAAGCAATAATTGTAGTTTATTTTTAAATTGTTTGACTTTTTCCATTAACTTTTCCCTCATTGTTGAGGCACACGTGGCGTTCTGGGATGTTCACCAGGTGGTGAATATCAAGGCGCCCACTACAACAACAAGAAGAATATTCCAAAAAATTTACACTTCATTCTTTTTGCAAGTATTTTTCTTTAAACACAACATACCTTAAAATCAATAGGACTAGTTTTCGGAGGAAAAATGTTTGAAATAAATATCCAAAAAGCAAAAAAAAAACTGAGACAAGCAACCTTACTCAAACCTCAGCCAAAATTAAACTACCGCATCTTTAGGTCATTACCCGAAATACCTTAAAGCTAGTTGTTACAACACGAGCTGTGCAATTCAATCTACCTGCTGAAAATTAAAGAATATTCACAGTTGCCTGATTTTAAACTATCATTTGCGATCAGAAAATAAAAACCAAATAATTTGATGCTTAATCAGGAGTATGGCCTGGATCTTTCTAAAATTGGAGTTACGAAAAAGATTACGATTGATAACACAGTTGGTGGGTGAAGAAAGCTACCTGCACTTCAGACCAATATGAACTTCCGATCATTATCTACTGTCAGTATCTGACCAGTAGCCTATAAACTTCTGATTATTGCCAACAATCAGTATCTGATCAGTATGTACTTTATGATGAGTATATACTATCAATGTCTGATCAGTAAGTATTTTTGATCAGTATCTGATCAGGATTTCCACTTTTGAGGTCTATATTAAATATTGAAGTTTGTTTGCACTAATTCTGCATCAAGATCCACCATGTGAAGGAAACACTTTTCCAGGTTGCAGCTATCGCTGCAACCTGGAAAAGAACGAGGATCAGCCCATAGTAACCAAAAATTCAAGAAAAAAAAATGTCATTTGAATCTTATTCAGGAATAGTAACTAGTATTTCGATTATTCTCAATGGCAAAACTTGCAAAAAAATGTATTGGAACCTAGGAAGATAGAGCCTGAAACCCTAGAAAATGATGGCGGAGGGAAACGAAAACTGCACCATTGGAATCGCCATTATCGAACACCCCGTAAAAAAAGTTATCCCCCTGAACAACAACAAAAAATCAATACTGCAATTTGCATATGCAGCACTAACGTGTCCTCTTTTTTCCTTTTTCTTTTTTTCTTCTCCCCTGGCAGGGAACTGGAACATCATGACAGAGCTGTTTAATGGCTCATTTGAAAGGAAATAGCTGCATCTAGCTGCACAAAAAAGCAAGTTTTTTCAACTGAAAGTAAGGACTAATATAAAAACTTGAAATTGGCAGAGATTATTACGTATATCAAGGCAGGGAACTGGATTCCCTGGATGATTGGCAGGGAACTGTAACATCATGACAGAGCTGTTTAATGGCTCATTTGAAAGGAAATAGCTGCATCTAGCTGCACAAAAAAGCAAGTTTTTTTCAACTGAAAGTAAGGACTAATATAAAAACTTGAAATTAGCAGAGATTATTACGTATATCAAGGCAGGGAACTGGATTCCCTGGATGATTGGCAGGGAACTGTAACATCATGACAGAGCTGTTTAATGGCTCATTTGAAAGGAAATAGCTGCATCTAGCTGCACAAAAAAGCAAATTTTTTCAACTGAAAGTAAGGACTAATATAAAAACTTGAAATTAGCAGAGATTATTACGTATATCAAGGCAGGGAACTGGATTCCCTGGATGATTGGCAGGGACTGGAACATCATGACGGAGCTGTTTAATGGCTCATTTGAAAGGAAATAGCTGCATCTAGCTGCACAAAAAAGCAAGTTTTTTTCAACTGAAAGTAAGGACTAATATAAAAACTTGAAATTAGCAGAGATTATTACGTATATCAAGGCAGGGAACTGGATTCCCTGGATGATTGGCAGGGAACTGGAACATCATGACAGAGCTGTTTAATGGCTCATTTGAAAGGAAATAGCTGCATCTAGCTGCACAAAAAAGCAAGTTTTTTTCAACTGAAAGTAAGGACTAATATAAAAACTTGAAATTAGCAGAGATTATTACGTATATCAAGGGGGTTGCCCCCTCTTCAACACCTCGCTCTTTACACTAAAGCTTGTGGGTACTTTAAAAAAGCTTCTTATTATGTTTCAGGACCTTTGTGTTTCAGGAATTTAAATTAAAGAATTAAAACAAAATTCCAACTTTAGTATTAAGACCGAGATGTTGAGGAGGGGACAACCACCTTCATATAGGTAATAATTTCTGTTCGTTTTAAGTTTTAATATTGCTTCTTACTTTCAGTTGAGAAAACATGTTTTTTTAATTGAATTTCTGATGTTTTTTTTTTAATAATGCCAGGAAATCCGGCTCCACCTCCACGGAAAAATCATCCCGCCCTATGGTAAGATCATCTAGACAATTCAACCACAGCAAAAACTTGCCCCAGACAATTGTCCTTAACAGCTCCACACATAAAATTGATTCGGCAAAGAGAAAGTAAGACAAATAAAAATAATTTCGTATAGGAATTCTGGCAAATTCTCCCAGTATAAAATTTCCCCTGAAAATTCACCCCCCTTCCCTGAAAATTCCCTCATCATGGAAAACCTTTTTGGCTACTTAAAAAGACCACTACAACTTTGGTTTCAGTTCGAATGAGTCCTCTCAGAATGTTCAAGGACCAATGCTTCAATACGATCACCCCTGAAAAAAAAAAATTAGCACGCATTCGTGATCTTACTTCTAGCAATAAATAAAAATTTCACATTTTAGTACATAGGAGCTTGGAACTTCAACAGTAAGGTTCTCTGATACGCTGAATCTGATGCTGGGATTTCATTAATATCCTTTGACTTTCAGGGGGTGTTATCCCCTTTTTTCTAAAATCAGGCAAATTTTCTCAGCCTCATAGCCTTTGATAGGTACCAATAAAATCATTGAACCTTATATACTTAGTATAAGCATAATAAGCCGATTCTTTTGATACATCTATTGATATCAAAATTTTGTTTTTTAGATTTTTGGTTACTATTGAGCCGCGTCGCTCTTTACTTACACTTCGTTACAACGGACTGTAAGACAAACACAATATCAAAAATAAAGTAATAACAAAAGAGTAGTATTTACCGGAAAGCGCCAGTCAACATTTTCCCAGTGTAATGGCCGCTATCATGATAACTGCCCCCCATCCCTCCTCTAATGGTGCCAGATAAAGCCCTAGGCCATATGCAAAATTCAGAAGTAAACGACAAAGATCAATTCTTACATTATAATAAGCAAAAGTTTCTATTGATCCCGTTTTCATGGCTCCTATTATTTTAATCCCCGTTTTCAATCATTTTTAAAAAATGTTTCGAGTCATACTGAGTGGAATATTATGCCTGAATCAGCTTGAAAGAGTCATTGTTTTATATTGTTATTAATTTTTTAAAACAAAAACAAGAGCTAAGAGCTCATATGGCACTTGTGACGAGGCAAGAAGAGCTAAGAGCCAAGAGATCATATGGTATGAGCTCTAACAAAATTCTATTGATCAGTAGATTGATTTAAAAGGAAAATAAAGAGGCTTAATGCCGATCAGGATTTAAAATAAGAGCTCGAGTCACGATGTCCTTCTAAAGTTCTAAATATCAAAATTCATTAAGATCCGATCACCCATTCGTAAGTTATAAATTCCTAATTTTTTCTAATTTTTCCTTTCCCTTTAGCCCCCCAGATGGTCGAATCTAGGAAAACGACTTTATACAAGTCAATTTGTTCAGGTCCCTGACACTGACTACCGATTTTCATCGTCCTAGCACGTCCAGAAGCACCTGACTCGCCAAATCACTGAACCCCTGCCCCAAACTCCCCCAAAGAGAGCGAATCCAGTACGGTTCCGTTAAACACGTATCAAGGACATTTACTTATTCTATCCACCAAGCTTCATCCCGATTCCTCCACTCCAAGTGTTTTCCAAGATTTCCCCCTCCAACTCCCCCCAATGTCAAAGATCAGGTCGGGATTTGAAATAAGAGCTCTGAGATACGAATTCCTTCTAAATATCAAATTTCATTAAGATCCGATTACCTATTCGTAAGATAAAAATACCCTAATTTTCCCGTTTTCCAAGAATTCCAGTTTCCCCCTCCAACTCCCCCCAAGTCAGAGGATCTGGTCAGAATTTAAAATTAGAGCTTTAAAGCACAAGATCCTTCTAAATATCAAATTTCACTAAGATCTGGTCACCCTTTCGTAAGTTACAAATACCTCAATTTTCAAAATTACCCCCCCCCCAACTCCAAAAGAGAGCAGATCCGGTCCAGTTATGTCAATCACGTATCTTAGACAGTTTTTTTATTCTTCCCATCCAGTTTCATCCTGATCTCACCACTTTAAGTATTTTCTAAGATTTCCGGTCCCCCCAACTGCCCCCCCCCCCAATTACGCCGGATCCGGTTGAGATTTAAAACAAGAGATCTGAGTTACGAGGTCCTTCTAAGTATGAAGTGAAGATCCGATCACTCCTTCGTAAGTTAAAAATGCATCATTTTTTCTAATTTTTCAGAATTACCCCCCCCCCCATAGAGCGGATCCGTTCCAATTATGTAAATCACGTATCTAAGACTTCTGCTTATTTTTCCCACCAAGTTTCATCCCGACCCCTCCAATCTAAGCATTTTCCATGATTTCAGGTTCCCCCACCCCAAACTCCCCCCAATGTCACCAGATCCGGTCGGGATTTAAAATAAGAGCTTTGAGACACGATATCCTTCTAAATATCAAATTTCACTGAGATCCAATCACCCGTTCGTAAGTTAAAAATACCTCTTTTTTTCAATTGTTATTGTTTTATAAAGTAGAGTTGTGAGAAAGAGTCAAAATTTAGCGTAAAGAGCGGGGCGTTGAAAAGGTGACATCCCCTTTCATATACGGAATAATTTCGTAATATACGGATAATTCTTCGTTTTAAGTTTTAATGTCAGTCCTTACTTTCAGTTAAAAAACTTGTTTTTTTTTAAATAAATTACCTCATAAGAACGGGCGTCGGATAAGCCAATTTACCGACAGAGTGTATAAAGTGTGATCAAGATTCTGTTCATTTGTGATAAGCCCATGCGAAAGACTATTGGTAGGGTTTCTACCAGTTCCAAGACAGTCCGGGCAAAACACACCAGCTCGTAAAATAAAAGCTTATCAGTGATTTAATCATTATGCGAGTAAACACCACACCTAATTGCAACGGTAATTTTCAAATGAACTAGATTAGGGTAGGTTTGAACAATCTCAAACAACAAAACATGTCAAAATATCAACCAGGAAACGAATAGTGATGGCAGCAGTAACAGCGCATGTGTTCAAAGTTCCAAGCAGAAAAGTCTCAAAATTGCTAAACAACTCAAAAGATTCTTTCAAAGGCAGCGGAACTAAATTTGGCCCTCTTGCAATTTCTGAAGTCAAAATATTGATTAACGAAAAGCAAACGAGCAATAAATCACCAACAAATAAGTAGCAAACGCCAAGTCCCCCCCTGCCATCTTAAATCTCAAGGAGTTTTCGTACAAATTCGTTCAAGTTTCAAACTATTATAGACTTGATATGTACAGAATAAAAATTGGGACGGTCAAAAGCCATCGAGGTAAATTTATGAAACAAAATTGTCAACGAGAGATAAAAGCCTTTAAAAAGTATATATTTAAGCGAAGAAATCCACACGGACGTATTCAGGAGGCCTTACCCCCCCCCCCCCGTTATCCTTAATTTTCCTGATTTTTGACTTTTTTATTCAAACTATATGAATTAAAGTCTGGATTTTTATTGTTGCGCCCACCGGAATAAAAAAAAATCCACCGTGCGTTTCTAATCCTCCATCAAGCTGTTTCCAGTGCCAAAGAATGCAACAAGACAAATAAATAATAACTTTTCCATAGAAAGGGCTAATTAAAAAACTAAAATAAATATAACTCAAAACAGAACCGATATTCCGCGGTTTCGTAATCCGAAAAACCAACATTTTTGAACCAAAACAAAGCACAATTTTTAACCTTTCAATATAACAAAAAATCGAATTACCTATAATAAAAACACAAGTGGTATTTAATATAATAAATAATGAAGTAAAAAAAACATATATAGGGTTAATATTCCTTCATTTATTTTTGAAAATTGCAAACTTTTGAACTACTTTCTTGTTCCCCATGGGTACTTAATGATAAGATCAATTTGATTTTTTTTTTTTTTTTTTTTTTTTTTTTTTTTTTTTTTTTTTTTTTTTTTTTTTTTTTTATTTGTAAGGGACAGAGCGCCACAAGTTCTTTTTATGAAAATCGATATTGTCCATGGATTTTTGTAAGTGTGCAGTAGTGCCAAATCACAAACATGTAGGGGGGACGTATTTTTAAATATCTAGGGGGAATAATACCATTATTTTCCTTTTAATAAAAATGCCATAAAACGATATTTTTCAACGCCATAAACCAAAAAAAAAGTCTTTTTCGGAATCTAGGGGGCAAACTCTAAGAAAAAGGATCAAAATAATATAAAAAAAATCACAATTTCAATTAAAATTTGCGCTTTACCGATTAAAACAACAACAAAAAACAAATGATCGTGGATTGTCAGTTTCATTGACATATACTGATATTTATTCCTTGGACTTTTGATAATTTTTTATTTATGAAAGTAAGAGAAGTGAAAACATTTTAAACGTATTCTGTACTCAGTAAAGAGCAAATTATGTCCTAATCTTGAGAAGACATGGGGGTTATCAGCCCTACTCGTGTTAATTTTTGCTCGTTTTAAGTTTGACTCGGCTATTTATTGTAATTTCTGTTCGTTTTGAGTTTCATTTAATTATTGACAGTGATTTGTAGTAGTTTTACGCTTGGAAGCTTATTTGACCTTTTTTTCTGCTCATTCTTGACTTCATAGTCTTTTTCATGGAAAAAATAATATTTTACATTTTTTCAGTTTTTTTCTACAAAGATCCATAGTACAGGCTGCTATTTGTATGTTGGAGAAACTTTTTTAACAATCTTTCACCTTTCGCCTTTATACCCTTAGCTTGCGCAGTAGCATTAGTTGTAGCAGCATTGGTAGCAGTATGCACATAGCACCTTTGGTTTCTTCAACATCCCCTTCAACACACGCTGAAATTTTCAGCTTAATACGTATAACCGTTCCTGAAGCATTTCTGATGCGTCTGCTTGACAACCTTTGTGGGCATAGTTAGTTTCGAATTTGATCCATACAGTTTCTATGTATACCAAATTTTCCACCTCAATGTCCTTAGTTTTAATAGCAGTAACATTAACTGTAGTAGCCTAAGCTTTAGTGGCAGTAGTAGTAGCAGAAGTAGCAATAGTAGTAACAGTAGCAGTAGTATGAGTAGAAAAAGTAGCATTAGGATGGAAATATTTTCTTTTGGTAGTTCAATATCCCTTACAACAAGCCCTGTTTGATTCAACTTCACACTCCAATCTGTTCCAAGATATTGCTGTTACACCCTTTTGACAACCTGCATACAGAGAGCGTTTTCTGATTCAATTCATCTTCCCCCTAAATATCTCACCTTCATACCCCTAGGCATAGTTGTAATAGTCACAGCAATAGTATTGATATTACTAGTAATAGTAACGAAAAGTGGTAGTACTACAAGCAGCAGTAGTGTTAACCTATTGCCTGTTGGTCAGTTGAACATCCCTCTTATCAAGTCCTCGAAGTTTCAATTTAATAAAATTAGCCATTGCTATGACATTGTTGATATGTCCTTTTGATAACCAGTATGTTCATAAACGTATAAAAATTTTCATCTCAATGCTCTTAACCCTACAAGTAGTTACAATAGAATTAGTAGTAGAAATCTATATCAGTAGCAGAGGTATTAGCAGTGGTGGGCACATATTGCTTTTTGGTGAGACGATTTTCCCCTTTAAGTATTCTCTGAAAGTTCCAACTTAATAACCAAATCAAATCTTGAGATACGCTATTTTGACAATATGTATGCACATAGCGTCTTTAGTTCGAATTTACTCTTAATGATGTAAGTAAAATAGTGTGGTAGTAGTAACCTAGTAGTATTGGTAGCATACAAATATTGCCTTTCCGATCATTTCCCTTATTATTTCCTGGATTTTCCAAATAAATATACTAATTTATTCCTTTGTTGCACCCTTTTGACAATCCGTAAACACAAAACACAACGTGTTTTGATTTAGTTCAACACTCCCCTCAACATTCTCGAAAAGTCTCACATGAATACCCTTCGTCTTCTTGGAAAGTAAAGTTCAAACATCAATAGCATATACTAGGTGTAAACAACAAACGAATTGCCTAACTTACAGCCCTTGTCCTGAGGACTATGGGGAGGTTGACATCCCCAAAGACATAGTTACTGGACATTTCAACAAGGCTGAACAAAATAGCTCTCTTCAAATTTCGACCGGATATGTTTAGGGGAGTGATAAGCTTGGGGGGAGGCTGATTGCACTCCATTCACTTTTGACTCTTAAAAAGGGCTATAACTTCCAATTTCTAATCAAATGAGATCCATTCGATCCAAAGCTTATACGACTACCGTTCCATAAAAACCTTATATGCCCCGGGCATAGCTTAGAATCCTTGCCAATGCACTCTGGGGGATTGTGTTCACCCTAAAGAAATTGTTATATGATTTTTGGACTATTGGCAACAAAATAGCTATCACAATGTCAACTGAATGCGTTTTGGGAAAAGAGAACGTGACGGAGGGGGGCTAATTGCCCCCCCCCATCATGTTTGACTCTTAAAAAGGAACTAGAGCTGTACATTTCAAATCAAATGAGTCTTTTATAAAGTTCACACGACCACCCCTTCCATAAAAACCTTATATGCCCTCGAGACATAACTTACAACCCTTGCGCTGAGGGTTGTGGGAGGGGGGGGGGTGTCATCCTCAGACATAATTTCCAGACCTTTCAATTACGCTGAACAAAATGGCTATATGAAAAATTTGATTAGATGTGTTTTCGGAATTGATGGGGGGTGGGGTGGGGGCTTGTTGTGCTCCAATTACTTTTGACCATTAAAAAAAGCCCTTTCAATTTCCAATTAAATTAGCCTTTTTTTGAAGTTTCTACGACAACAAATGGCTATCTCAAAATTTGTTTCAGATACATTTCACAAAAATACGAGGTGTGAGGTAGGATATCCGCCCTCTTTATGATTTTGAATCTTATAAGGGGTATTTAACTTCTGACTACCAATCCAATGAGCCCCCTCTGAAGTATACACGACCACCCTTTCTATAAAAATTGTATATGCTCCTAGGCCATAACTTAAAACGCTTGCCCTGAGAGCCGTGGGGGGGGGCATCTCCTCAAAGATATGATTTCCAGACCTTTTAACTACGCTGAACAAAATGGTTATATCAAAGTTTTGATTCGATATGTTTGAGGAAATGGTGAACGTGGGAGGGGGTTAGTTGCCCTCTAATCACTTTCAACTATTAAAAGAACCATAGGCTAAGCCTCATTAATTTCCAATCGAATGAGCCTTTTTAGAAGTTTTTACGACAACAAATGGAAATCTCAAAATTTTTATAAGATGCATTTCAGGAAAAAATAAGATGAGGGGAGAGAGGTTACTCGCCCTCCGATCACTTTGAATCTCAGAAATTTTGATTATCAATCCAATAAGTCACCTCTGAAGTTTATAAAACCACCCATTGTATAAAAAAACCTTATATGCCCCCAGAACATAGCTTACAATCCTTGCCCTGAGGGCTCTGGGGGGTTGTCATCCTCAAAGACATAATTTCCGGGACTTTTAACTACGATGAACAAAATGATTGTCTCAAAATTTTGATTGGTTTGGTGAAATGATGGGCATGGTAGGGGGGTTAGTTGCCCTCTAGTCACTTTTGACTATTAAAAGGCGCACTAGTCACTTCAATTTACAATTGAATGAACCTTTTTAGAAGTTTCTACGACAGCAAATGGCCGTTACACAATTTCTATCAGATGAATTTCGGGAAATGCGAGGTGTGTGGAGGGGGGAGGGCATCCACCCTCTGATCACTCTGAATCTTAAAAAGAGAGCTAGAAATTCTGATTACCATCCCAACGAGACCCTTCAAAATTTATACGATCACCCTTTCTATACAAACCTTAAATGCCCCCGGGTATAACTTGCAACCCTTGCCCTGAGGGTTGTGGGGGGTGTCATCCTCAAAGACATAATTTCTGGACTTTTCAACTACTTTGAACAAAATTGCAATCCGAAAATTTTGATTGGATGTGTTCGGAGAAATTGTGGGCGTGGGAGAGGGGTTAGTTGCCTTCCAATGACTGTCGACTATTAAAAAACACACTAGCTTTTTGAATATCCAATCGAATTAGCCCTTTTTGAAGTTTCTACGACAACTCCTTCGATACGAAGTGCCCTAGTCTAAAACCAAAAATAAAATAAAAAAACAATATATTGTGCCCACATACCTCTTTACTTAGGCAACGCTGTTGCGCTGCCTATGATAATAACCTTCGGTAATAGATTTGTAATAGCTGAAATAGGGCGAAATTGGGGAAACTGTCTCGCTCGTTCAGATTTCAATTTCAAGAACTTTATGCCAGACGGACTGCCAAATGAAAATCCGTGCCGGAAGGATATTTGGGCTATCTAAAGAATTCGATTAGAATCCTAATCTGATAGTTTGTGATGCACTCATCAACGTCTCTTACATCCAGGGTCTTTAGAATATATTTTAACATTTTAAAACCAATTCTTTCGTTAAATTTGCACTTTAGATGACGCAATTCACGATTTTGTTTTTCACCTACTATGTCTAGCCAGTTTGCAAGGGCATCTATTGACAGAAATATAGAAGTAGGGAAAAAATGTATTTTCTAAAATCTGGAGGGACGTTCAATTTTGTTGTTTGATCCAATTTTTATAGTGAAAATATGAAAAAATCATTTTTCAATGTAAACACCAAGAAAGTTTTTTTTTAGTATTAAGCGGAGGGGGAGGTAGACATACTTTCCCTTAATTAAAGCCACAGTCAGTCTTGTCTCCGAGTGACACAATAGTCACGTTTGCCAATAAAAAAACCAAATACAGGGAGGGAACCAAGTTTCCCCCCCCCCAAAGAAAAAGATAGACTGTTTTTTAATCGTAAAAACGTAACAAAAATGCAGATAAACCATTTTTTATGTGTTTTGAAGATTTTTTTTTGTGGCTCACCCCTCAAAAAAAATCCTTAACATAGATTATGAATGACATACGGTTTTACTTGATTTTAAGGTAAAACCGCTATTTCATGAGCAGATAATTCAAATGACAAGAAATTTGTTTGAAGAGCTTGTACCAACAGTTCTTTGTCCCCAATTATTCGCTTCTGATACTACGTCTTTGTATCTTTAGTCGGATGTTCCAACTTCAATCTTTCCTACCCTCAAAAAATTATGCCCTAAGTCAGCGAACAATCTTATGCTTCAAAGTTGAACAACCTATAACTCAAGAAATTATGTGGCGAACATAATTGGTGCTTTAATCGTACGCAGTTCAGTTTTTTACTGACAAGTATCAAACAGTTCGTGGCAACAAACTATAAGCAAGGAGCGACTCGGCCTAATAGTAA
This sequence comes from Artemia franciscana, assembly GCF_032884065.1. Classification (NCBI taxonomy): domain Eukaryota; kingdom Metazoa; phylum Arthropoda; class Branchiopoda; order Anostraca; family Artemiidae; genus Artemia; species Artemia franciscana. The sequence goes on from NC_088865.1 coordinate 6,838,020, forward strand.
CCGAAACAAAGAAAAACGAAATTTTAATAACAATAAATAGATCAAAAGAATAGGTTTTTTATGTCGATACAAAATATTGACAATGATATAGGTTTAATAATATCCAGCAAGCCAAGGGCCTAAGAAGATGTGCCTGATTTTCGAAAAAAAAATGGGGGGTATCCCCAAAAATTCAAGGGATCTTAATGAAATCACACCATCAAATTCAGCATATAAGAGCCCTATCGTATATGTTTCAAGCTCCTATCTAAAAGAATGTGGAATTTTGTATTTATTGCCAGATGAAAGATCATGTATGTTTTTTTCCAGAAGTTATCGCATCAAACCAATGGTGCCAGAAGAGCGAGAGAGGAATCATTCGAACGGAAATTCGAAGTTCTAGAGCTCTTTTTAATGGACCAAAAAGATTGGAGTGCAACTAGCCAAGGGCAAAGACCAAGAGGTGAAGAAAGGACAGACCCCCCCCCCCGCCCTCATTTTTCCTTTGCGAGAACGTATGCGTAAAACATAGCCATAGTATATATGTAGATTCCACACTTTTCGAGGAGAATTAGAAAATGCTGTTGCTAGAAAAAATAATTCATCGATGGACCAAATATCCTGATTTTCTTTGTATTTTGATTTTTAGTTACTTCAAAAATTTTGTTAACGGGAATTCTTCTCTCCTTCTTGGACTCTTTATCCAAAGATCTACACGATTTTTTTTTTTTTTTTTTTTTTTTTTCGGAAAGGCCTTTTACTCTGCAGACCCTCTAAGGTTGTGGAAGATCCTCCATGATCTTCAACATTTCTTCAGATTCTTCTGATCTTACTGAATCGTCAAGGTTGGCATCCCAGAGGAACTGCTCGATCTGATAATTGCCAGTTATGAAAACAGCAAATGCTGCATCAAGACCCTTGACGACCAGACTTGATTTTCCGCATCCTATCAGGAGAGAAGCAAGGCCACAAGACTTGCACAGCCTTAATGCCTACATCCAACAGATGTGGAAGGACGTCGTAGCTGCAGCAAACTTGAGGAATTACTAGGGGTTCTTCCATAATATTCTGGGTGATTCTGGTCGAACTAACGGTCAAAAGCAAGGTTTTTGGAGCCAGATAAGAGTATAGCATCGGCAAATAAGACTACAGGTTCACCGATGTTGAAGGCAATCTACAAGAATGGCAAAGGAGGTTTTAAGGCTTAAAAAGAAGAGAGGTACTGGTATTTCACTCTTATGATTTATTGGAACTGAAATGTCTCTTTCAAAATTCATGAGACAAAAAATTTATGTTACGTGAAGCATGAATTGCACATTCGGTTAATGGTATTGTTGGGGAAGGGTAGGACTAAGTTATGCTTGGCAAAAGTAGCCAAAAGAAACTCAAATATCATAAACGATGAAACACATTAGATCCATCAGATTTTCTGAGTGAAGTGGGACGAAGATTGCAAGCAAAAGCGTTAAATTAAGTGACTTTCAATGATATATGTCCTTCATTACGGTTCAACCGTTTTCCAAAAAAGAATCATATACTTTTAAAATTGAATCTTTTTACCCTTGCAAACGTGGAGAATAATCTCCAGAAATGTCTGAAGACCAAGGAGCAAGGTTATGTCCAGGGGGTGAGGACATGGGGCTTGAACCCCACCCCCCGAAATCTTTGTCTTCCTCGTAAAAACTAACCAAAAAATCATATAAAGATATTTTAATGTGTTTTTTTCATTTTTTTTCTGTACCCCTCCCCCACTCTAAACAAAATTCTGGATACACCATTGTCCATGAGAATTGTTTGAAGTACGTGGAAGTTGTATGAAGTATGCAAAATTCGCGTGTTTACATTTTCCAACCAAAGCAAAAAATCGTCAATCTTGCCGCGTTTGACTGAGCACACCTATCATGATTTTTAATCCTATTACTCTACCCAGTATCGAAAAATTTTTCCAGGAGCAGGTTTTTCAACTTCAGATCACCTTGGGATAAAGGAGCCATTTTTTGCATTTTCATCAATATCATCACAGCACTATAGCCTACATGATAAAGAGTTCAAGAATTCCAGAAAAAAAAACAAAGAACAACACAGTTGCACAGCACACAGTAGCACAAAGGACAACACAGAGTAACGTCAATTGGGGGGAGTGATATGAGGGGGAAATAGCTTTTTGGAGGTACTTTCACTAAAAATGCCTTTTTTGGTAATTCATTAAAAATAAATTTAAGAAAACAAGTTTGCCACCCCCCCCCCTTTGATTTTGTGGATTAATGCTACTGATACAACACTCAGTCTGGTTAATACAAAAATATAACATATTTTTCGTCCATTTAAAATTCATTTTCTAGAAAACAAATGTGACAATCAAGTAGATAAGAAAATATAATTTCGAATAATTCTTATCTTTATACAATAGATTTCTGCAATCTTTAGTCTGGTAGCGAGTTTTGTTTTTCGAATGGATTTTTTTTCAAATTGGCTACAGTTCGGTACCAGCATTCCTTCGTTTAATCCATAGATGCACGCCGTCACAGCCCTCAAAAGTTAGGGTCCTCGGTGTTTTTGGAAGGGTGAGGGCAAGAGATGAAAGTGCGTAGTAGACTACTATCTTTTTTTGTACACAAAACCCCTGGCTTTTAAATACACGTCTGTATGTATGTCCTTCAGATCATTATTTTTCAGATTCATTTTTTTTTGGGGGGGGGATAGGAGAACATCCCCCATACCCACTTTAGTACATTTATACTTTAAATTTATTGTATCCCAGTTTTTATTTTGCAATTTGAGTGCATGTTGATATATACATTTCCTGTGGTAGGCTAATACCTCCACCTGGGAGGAGAGTTTCGACCCTTTCTTGGAAGATTTTGAGGATTACATGATAAAACAGCTAAAAACAGATGCTTGTGCTTAAAAAAATTTTGTTGAACCACTCCCCTGGAAAAACTAAGATCCTCCCGTATAATTTTGTCTATGACCACTCATGAATTGAATTAAGTATTTACTCTCACATACTCAGTTGCTTGGTTAGAAAGACACTACCTCCAAAAACGAGACTTCGATAATTGTCAAAGCAAACTTGTAATATTCAATTGTAAATATGCTAATGCCATATTGTTAGCAAGAACCGACAGTAGGTCTTGTCGAGAAGGATAGATGCCGGGCCCACTTCCCAACTCTCATTATGTCTGCGACTATTTTCATATTCTCTAATTAGTCACTTATCCTCGTATTGGTCTACACATAAACAAAGTGAAGAAATTTGTAATTTCGGCACAATTTGGCAAGTAAAATGAATTACGCTTACGATATACTGTGTTAATCGTACAATAAGGACCAAAACTAATCTCCAAATATTTATTCAGTTATCTTATCTTCAACAGACACATAACAAAAATAGTCTACAGGATTCCATTAGAAATCAGTTGGGTTAGACAACATTTACACTGGTCGATAGTCCAAAGTTACACTTTATTTTGTGATTTAAAATTTTGACGCGTACCTTTTTAATGACCTAGAATCTGAATTAGCAGTGAATTTGCAATTAAACTCGAAACACATAAATCTTGAAAATCGCTGTAATTCTCAAGATATTGAGGGATGAGACTCTACTTCTGATGGGGGAGGTCATATCTGAACAAGGGGAATTTCACCTCACGGCATCAAGGCATGGCTAATTGTAGAAAAAGCCAAGACAGATAGTCCAACTGAGTGAAAAGATAAACCTGGCATTAATTCCCCCCTTCATTGCCGACGTTACCATCTCCCATTTATGTTACACCTCTCATGTCACTCCACAATGCCGAACTAGAGTTCGGCAAGAGTTTATCCTTGCCCCAACAGCTTGTTTTAAACAAAATAGTCAATGTACTTTAACATAGAATCATACTGGCTGCTTTATCTGAATATACCTAGATGTAGAATATATCTATTCTAGATTCTAAATTACAGCTAGATATAGATTACAGAATATAGCTAGATGTAGCAAGCTCTATCTGAATTATATTAGCTAGATGTATGTCTGTTAGATCTTATACTCTCAATCCAAACACATCATTATTTGATTTTCAATACATTTTTCATTGAAACTTAAGCATAAAATCATTTTTCATTGTTATCACTTCTAGAACAATGGCGTTAATTGTGTGTGGAGGAAGGGAGGGGATTGTTTTTTCCAGGATATTTTGTCCTCCCCTATATTTTGAATTTTTTTGGATTTTCTTTGACTGAATAACAAAATCCCCTCTTACGTTTTCTTGACACCACTGCCCTGTTTGAGAAGCTTCTCTGTTTTTGCTAATAAATAAGAGCCTAAAAGGTTAAATTGTTGTCGTTTGATCTCTGTCTCTGGTTGATTATCATCTATTTGTAACTGCTAATGAAAACAGCTGAATATTATTCATTCCGGCATACTCATCTTAGGGCTGGTGTTCACTTTTGTATCTCTTTACATTGTGTTGCTTGAATAAACCTACGTTTCTCAAGCATGCCCAGTCAAAGATAAGCGAGGCCTTTGTGGAATAGAAAGTGGTTGACCTTGAATCAGATGATAACCAAATTTAAGACTATAAAGTAAATATGAGGAAAACAAAGGAAAGAGAAGAGAATAGGGAAAAACCATGGGAGAAAGTGTATTGGTGAATGGTTGGCTATCTGCCAATGGGTTTTGACCCTTAATTGGCCAAATTAAGTTTTAATTTGTGACGGAGTGACCCCTTTTCAGTTTTCTACAAGTATTTTTTTATATGATTTTTAACTAGTGGCTATATGATCAAGGTTGTTTTTTTTTTCAAATTTGGATGCCAGATTCATCTATTATACAGGCACCTGGCAACATCTACACAATAATGAACAAACAACAGCATTAACTGGTTTTGCAAATCTGCCCTGAACTTGTTTTTGCCTTCTCCACCTTAAAATATCATAAGCAAGTTGTCAGTTCAAATAAACAGATTAACAAAAAAAAACGATAGCCTCAGTCATAATCAGGTTTTACTAGAAGAGATTTAACTAGTGCTAACTTGAGCTAATCAGAAAATTATGAAAAAACAGATTGTCTCAAATTAAATTCGCCCTAGCTAAATCTCATTGTGAATAAACCTATAGTAAACTTGCAATTTACTAGGCTCTGCGAAATTCAAAAGTTGTTTAACTAGGTGGTTCAGATTTTCTTAAGAAGGGAACACTAATCAAAGAACACATAAAAGCCTTTAAAAATGTATATGCAGCTTCACGTCAGACTGAAGACCTTACAATTGGTATCTTGGATTTGAGATGGCTTCTAAGCCATGTTGACCTTTTCAAACAAGGACTATTTTTTCTACAGTCTCTCAAATCTCACAAATAGGATTGAGGTTAAAAACATCTTTCTATGCCCTTATAAGGGCTTCAGAGCCGTTTTGGAAGGTTGAATTACCCTTGGAAAAACCGTTTTAAGGTTCGTGAAGATTCAGTGTTGTATAATGGGCGGGTGCATGAAATTCATTCTTGATAGGACTGTCAAGGGTGGCCCCACAGGGAAATCTCTTTACGATTTTCCTCTCCCTCTCATCAAAACACAGTAAAATAAGAATGAATCCAACTGGTTACAGCAGCAGCTCTGGGTACCAATTTACAAAAATGTAGGAGAGGGGGACAAAATGAAACTTCAAAATTTAGAGAGAGCAATTTTTTCACATTATAGTAAAATAACCCCAAAAAAAAATTGTTCTCGATGAAAATAACAAAAAAAAGTCTTTTTGAAAATCTAGGAGCCCTTTCCATCTCAATTGGCACTCCTGCAAAAGTAAAGAATTACATGGAACATTCCTGGCTCTCTTCTACAATTATACTTTCAGCTTGGAAAGGCCTACAATGACAAATCTTTAGCCAGCACAATTTTCAATTTTCTACTTAGTAGATTAAAAAATATAATATTAAAATTATACCATAAATTTGAACACTTATAAGAAAAATACCAACAAAAGGACTATTTTCGGAACATGTTTAATTAGGTTCTTTCTATTATTATTTCCCTCTTACTTTTGTATTTTCATGTACCTCACTAAATGTGAAGATTTTGCTCCTACTGTGGTCTTACATGGAGTAGCAACTGAATAAATGTTGTTGTCATTGTTTTATTTTATTTTTACTTTTAGATTTTTTTCCATTTTTTAAGTTTTGTGTTTTAGATTATTTCCATTTCAACACCTCTTGTTTCTTGTGACTTGTTTCCTTCCTTTTTCTTGCTACTGACCATTGATCCTTTATTTTATCAATGTTTTTTGCCTTGTTTGTCATAATTGAACAGTTTGGCTTTAAATTATTAAACATCCTATTATACTAACATTGTATAACATTCATTAAAATTATTTTTAAAATATTAAATCATTCATTTTAAAAAATATTAAAATTATAACATAAATTTGAACATTTATAAGAAAATCTTTTCAAAGTCTGTACAAACCTTTGTTAAACTTTAAAAACATGAAGGCCATCAACAATGGGAGGGCTTCAAGGAGAACATACAAGGCATAGGTATATAGTTTTGATCTCTCTAGGGGCAAAGTTCTTAACCCTGCCAGCAAAACTGCTTTTTCATATATTTCCGTGCATAATTCAAAACTTCCAGCCAAGATGCACTTGGAAAAATACAATCATTTGAAATTTTTACTATTTATAGCATGCATCCAAAACATAAGCCCCATTTTGTTACTATCCAATCTGCTAAGATATTGTATTTTGAGAAAAAAAGAAAATGTAATTTGGAATCTTGCTGATTCAGTAGTGTTAAAATATTTTCTATTTTGCACCTTTGCACCACGGACCAATTAGCTCTGAGAGCTTGGCATTTGATAGGTCAAAACCAAAAAACTGAGCAGAATGATGTAAATCAAATGGGAGTTTCTTTCTGAAAAAAACAGCTTTCCTGCTTGTGTCTAAGAAATAATAGGCATTTGATGCCTTTACACATTTTATTAGAAAATAATTGTGTTGGAGAAAACATAGGTATAGGCCTGATAATCTTACTTCTCAGGCTGTGTTTATAAATACTGAAGTTCATTCTGAAAAGATCAGGGGTATATTCACTTTGATCTGAAATTTTAATTTGCATTGAGCAGCATGAGTGCTGCTAGGAATTTTGTTTAGGGAGGGGGTTTCATTTTCCTCTACTGCTTCTTATTTTTCAGAGAGAGGGGGGCTTCCTGTCTCTGGTAGCACCCATATTGGAAGACCAAATTGAATTCATGCACTTATGCTAAGACTAGTGAGCTCAAGGTTGTAGCACTTTGATTAAGCAATAAATGAAATCATAGCTCTTTGCTAAGGAAATATCCCTAAAAAGTGCCTAGGCTTGGACAAATATCTTGAATAAATGTCTTTCAAGATCATGGAGATTAGATTCCTAATCTTAGGTATGATCTAGAGAGTTAGAATTGGCTGATGGATGGGCTATTTATGCCTGAGTAGCCTACAATCTAGAAAAACTATTTTTGTTAACATTTAAACTTAGACAAAGATTACATTTACACCCTAACCTATTCAAATACAATGCAAACTTTTAGTAATTGACTGCTTCTAAATTAAACATGTTGAACAAATAAAATTAGATTTCTTATTTCATATGTGTTCCAAATACCATGGTTGCTTTTCAATCAATGCACCCCCTCTTCTGGTCCTAGATATAGCCATAGAACATATAAATAACTAATATTCAGTACAACTTACTTTATAATATGTAAGATCTTTTACTGATTTTATTATAGTGTTTAATAATAAATCATAAATAATAATAATAAATTATAAATAAATAAACCATAATAACGATAAAATTATAAATAATAAAAACATAAAAATAATAGAAAAAATAATAGTCTAATAAATGGAGAAATTATGAACTCAGTTACTCAAGAGATATAAATTTTAGACTGAGAAGAAAACTAGTTTAGAATATAAGAGCTGTAATGCATGATTGAACTGATGTCATGGAGAAATAAATTATTGGGGCCATAAATGGGATTGTCAGGAAGGGGTACATTTGGGAGTGAATTTATGGTCAACAGAATTGATCAGTAGGCTATATATGAGAAAAGCATAAAAAGAGGAATCAACTAGTGTGTCCACCTTTTCCTCAGGCATAAGGACATATATATATATATATATATATATATATATATATATATATATATATATATATATATATATATATATATATATATTGCTAAGAAAGCAATTTAGCCAACACCATATGATGCTTTTTTTATGCTTTCAAAATTTAATAATCATTTCAGGGGAAAATTCCATTTTGAGTCCTTAATGGGGTCCCACAAGCTAACTTCTCTCCTTGTCTATAATATTAACACTATATTGAAAGTTAAAAAAAAATAAAGTATATATATAAAAGTTAGCTTTTAAATGCAAACTTAAATCATTGTGATTTTTCTTGTCATTCAAGGGTATAGCTATAAGTTTACTATTCAGGGTTTTCAACAATAATGATTCCAATCAGTGTATTTTTTTTGCAATGACACCTTCTTCAAGGGGTTTCAAGCTCTTTTTAAAATTATCTATGGATTTGCTTCGAAGATAACATTTTAGCCTGCTATCAACAATAATGAAAATAATAAACACCATTCTTGAATCAGCTACAAATTGCAATTTTTCTCACTAGGCAGTTTTCTTTTAAATGTATTTTTAAACTTTTGGTTAATATGAGCATAGCCTATGCTGTTTGTTATTTCATGGCCAATGTTAATCATGGAATCTAGTAGGCTATAAATTGACACTGATTTTATTTATTAGCATGTTCTCTTTAGGTGTGGTCAACCACTACAAATTACCCTTTCAAAACTCAGCTTACACTCACCTGCTGGTACATCAGCTGAAGTTGTTCTTGTTCACCTCCAGTAACTTCCACATGAGGAGCATGCTGTTGAATATTTCCAAATGGGCCTTTAGGTGGAAAATTGTAATTTTTCCTGTATTTATTAGGTGATATCACTTGTTGCACTGCAGAATTATGCATTGCTCCTGCTCCAAGCTGTTGCTGAATTGAAAGTGTGGGGCTTGTTCTTCTATTAAGATGAACATTTCCTCCATTCTGGAATGGCTGTAAACTAGTAGGACTAGACACAGATCTTCCACGAGCCCAAGCATTTACACCTGATAACTGGGAACTAGACCATGAAGATGGATTTACACTCTGAGGAACTGGGCTTTGTTGCCCATTTGACCAACTAACATAACCATGCTTTAAATATGGATTTCCAGGTCGGAAACCAGAATTATGGGAGGCAGTTATAGGCCTCCTGCCCATAAAAGCAGCAGCATTGGCATTTAGGCTTCCAGAAATAGCACTTTGGTAAGATGGGTCTTCTGGATTCCACTGATTTGCAGCAGATGTGACTAGGCGTACTGAGTCAGCAGGCTCTAAAATTTGACTTTGCTGTTGTAAATTACTTGAAGAATCAATAAGTCTAGGAGATTCTTCTTTGCTTTGGCCATTAGCTGATGACACTGACACTTGATTTTCACTTTCTGACATTTTTGTGTTATCACTAGGTAACAATTCCTCCTGTTGCAAAGTTACTAGAGTTGGCATGCCGTTCTACAATAGGCTAGTAGATTAGCAATAATATTAAAATAAAAAAGAGTTTTAAGAAAACCTTAAGCAAACTATCTCACTTCCTAAATGTCGTTCTAAAAGTAAAGGAAACGAACTGAACTTTTTGGCACTGATGACACGCCTCAAATTTCACAATGCAGCTACCAACTGGAAATGCCATCTATAAAATAACTTCATTGGCTGTTCAAAAGTCAAGGATGCGCTATTTTTACTTCGGACTTGAGAAACGAGGGCTTAAGACTAGAGCTCTTTCCACAAATTATTGAATATCCCTTGAACTTTCTGTTCATCTTTAAAAACAGTCACAAATTTTTTGCTCCAAACAATGAAAATAATATAGGTTATCTGTAATCAACAGTATGACTGTTCTACAATGGGGTAACAAAGTGGGTGCGGACCGTGCCTGGAGGCAGTCTCCAGGTTGTGCTGCGAAGAGAAAAAAAGTGAATACTTACTTCTAAAGTATCTTAAGACCGTTTAAAATCAAGCTCTGATTTTTGAAGACACCCAAACAATCGTTAGAAACGTTATAATAAAGCACGGACAGGATTCAGAATTTGAAATTGTCGGTACCGAAATTGAATGTGCTGCTTTGAAATCCTTAAGCGCTCCTGACCAGGATTTGTTACAAAAAAAGTCTACTGATATCTTAACTTTTAAAAAAGAAAAAGGCACCAATACCAGCCGAAGCTGAAGACGGAGAATGCGCCTCCAAAACCACGGTCCCACACAGAGTGAGCCTCAAACCTGGAGTTCACAATTTTTTTTTTTTTCATCTTAGTGCATTACGGACGTAATTCATAGTTGTTCCACTTTATTTTCAAACAAGAAAAATCAATATAGTTGAATATTGTTAATATTACTCCATCATTTTCTAAAATTGTCTTCTATAAGGTATAAAAGCAGAGTGGTTATTTATTAGACTTTTAGGTGTCACTTTTAGAATACACTCAGAGCAGCACCTGTGCCATTTACGCCATTAACGTTATCTTTTATCAATTCTCTACTAATGATAAAAACATCCTTCGATAACATTCAACTTAATTAAAATGCAGCATCAGTTGAATCTTTTAAAATTATTTCCTAGCTCAGTTTCATTTTAACATATGATTCTTATTGAAAACAATAGCCAAATCAGAATTTACGAAACAGTCTGTTTACCATAATCCAGTTATTACAATCAAGGACCAATGTGAATCAAAGGCATAATATGGTGTAGAACAGAGGACGTTTTTCCCGCTTGATCTGATTTTGTCCATGAGACAATGGGGCCTTATGGCCGGAGCCTTCATCAGTTTCCATCTGACTTGTGTGCAGAGAGGTACTGTTGAAATTCTATTTTATTTGTGCACAGTGGTGTCATTTGATATTTCTACGTCTAATCGTCTAAACGTCTAAATTTGTACGTCTAAATTTGTACGTCTAATTTTCGTTTAAAAATACGAACAGGATGAATATTTTGGATATTAAACCTCCACACAGCAGGTAGAAAATTCCCGTGGCTTTTATCCCGGGTGAACACGGGTTCAAGGTAGCCCTCCCCCTATTAGCCTAGTGCACAGCATAAAGTCTTTCCAAGTTAATTATGCCTAAATATTACCGTCCTGAGTGTAGAAACCCAGCAACTATTGACACGGTTCAATGCACCAAATGCAGGCAATGGTGGCTTCTTAAATGTGCAAATCACGCTTGGAGCAAGAGAATAACTGCAAGTACGGTTGTGATTAAGTTGTGACTTCCCCACTTCACCTTCAATTACTAGCGGTAAGAAAATTCCGTACAAAGTTACGAAATGAACGAGCCCTAGACCTAGATCTTTTGTCAAAACACACCCATAGTCACACCAAGGACTCCTGATCCCAAAACTAAGACAGTAACTAGGCCCAGCAGTAAGGATAAAATCCATGCAGGAATCGTTCTGAGCTCGTTCGTGAAATCTCAGCTTTAACTAACAGATGCTCGTTCTTGAGAATCAACTCTCAGCTATTCAAACTGAACTATTACCACTACGAAATGCCCACGAATTACTCAAATCTAATATACACCTAACAGACGAAAAAACAACAACTATTGACACCCTAATGATGCAGTTAAATCAGGTACGAATCCTTTCTCCCGTGCTACCCGTGGAATTACGCTTGTCTCCCTTTAGCTCTGAAATGAATAATTCTGTACAAGCCCCAAGTAATCAGAATTGTAACTCATTAAGTGACATAAGAAGTGCATGCAGTGTGAAAATGCTCCTCGATGACATTAGTGTAATTGACGAGAATAAGTTTCGTGACATTCAACCGACTGAAGATAAACTGCTAATTGTTTTCGAGAAAATAATTCTACAAAAAGTTATGTGCGAGTTCTTAACCAATAAAGGACCTAATGTTACATGCAGGTTTTTCGAGAGTGGTTTTTGTAGGGAAAAAAAATTGTTGTCAGTATTTACATGTTTGTAGGCATTTTATCTCAGGATGCTGCAAAAACAGTACCTGTTTTATCATCTTAATTTACGTGCAGATTTATCATGTTTCAATAGTGCTTGTAATTCGGCCCATGCTTCTAGGTCCTCGATCCCAATTAAGAATTTAAATTGACCAAAAACAGAAATGCTACCCTGGCCGTGGGCCAGGCTACTTCCCCCTTAGTCTTATGCCACCGTCAAGTGCCCTTGGGCCTGAGCTTTCCATGTCGATCCCTGAGTTGTTTCCTTGGTCATTCCTGGTACACAAACTTCCCTCGGCCTATTTCGGTGGCTTCTTTTCAGCCTAGTAATCAACACAACTCTGGCGATCGTTTTTTTTTACTGAATGTACCAAAAATGAAATCGCGATGGAAACCGGCACTGGCATAAGAAGCACTAGTATACCTCTTTCATCTTCAACCAATAGCTCTCGACTTCTTTTCTAGAGTATCCCGACGTCTCTTTTCCCAGATCTTCATAGTAAAAAAAATGGGAAGAATAGGATGATAAGTCTTTAAACAAAGACTAGAATATTGGAAGTTCAAGTAATGACAGCGGTCAAATATGGCTCTGAAATACGGGCACTCCAAAAAGCAGATGAGGGTTTGCTAGATGTATTCCAGAGAAATTGCCTATGGATTGTTTTGGGTACCAGGCTGACTAAACGTATTTCACAGAGTAGGCTGTACAGAAAGTGTGGTTCAAACCTGCTTTCTAGGACCATAATAAGAGAAAAGTTGAAATGGGTTGGCCACGTTCTGCGGATGAAGAATGACAGATTGCCGAAGATTGTCCTTTTCGTTCACCCATCTAGGGTTAAGCAGAAAGCAGGTCGTCTATGGTTGGGGTGGGAGTAGGAAAGGAAACGGGAACTTCCTAGGAGGGTGTAAAGAGGGAGGTTTTGAATAGGTTGGGAAGGAGAGAAGCGTGCGTAGCTGTGTTGGTCTCCAGTCGGCTTGGTGCTGCAGTGAGTTGTTAGTTTTAGTAGTATTAAGGGAAGTTTAGCTCATTAAAACAGAATAGAATATTTTGCTTGTCTTCACTGGCGAGAAATTTTCTTTTGCTTAGCTTAGTTTTATCATAAATTCTTGGTGGCCACAATCGCCGTTTTGCCAGACAAAACGACTGTAAAGCTTTTTTGTTTTAATCTACCAGTTCGCAATTTTATTGTGTGAATATTTTCATTTGTTTTGTTCACTGGCTGAGAAATTTTCTCCCAATTTCCTTTTTGCTATTATGGCTTGTTAACCAATCAATATTTTTAAACAAAAGAACCTTGTAACTTATTTGCTCTTATGTTTCAATTTAAGATTTCCTTGTATATTGTTTACATCTTTCAGCTTTTGTTCACTGGCTACAAAATTTTCCCTTAAATTTGTTTTGTCATTATGGCTTTCTAGCCATAAACAGTATTTCTTAGCCACAAGAACCTTACAATTTGCTTACTCGTATGTGCCATTTACTTTTTCCTTGCATTAATGTGCTTACATCTTTGGGCTTTGTTTACTGGCTGAAGTTTTCAGCTTTGTTTACTTAGGCTTTTCCCTCAGGTTAGCTTTGTCATTACGAATTTTTAACCCTTCAAATTTATTCAGTTACAATAGATTTGTACATCATTATGGTCTTTCAGCCATAATTTCTGTTTTGTTAGCTAAAAAGATAGTATGGCTTATTAGCCCTAATTTGGTGATTTAAGATTTCCTTCTATCAATATTTATATCATTCAGCATTTCTGTGCTGGCTTGTAAATTTTCTATCAAATCAGTTTGTCACTCTGGCTTTCTAGCCTTAATTATCGCATGTTTGGTCTTAACAGTCTCATAACTTGCTAGCCCATATATTCCAATTTCCAGTTTTCTCATATAAATATTTGTATCTTTCAGCTTTTGATCACTTACTGAGAACCTTCCCTTCAAATATAATGGGCGCTTAACCATATTTCTATTTATTAACCATATTTTCCATATGTTCACTGGTGGTTGAAATTTTTCTCAATTTATTTTTAGCCATAATCGCATATTAGCCATAATTATTGCTTATTTACCGTAATAACAGCCTAGCTTTTTTCAGTTTGGTAGTGTTATTTCATTGACCGACAGAAATGCACTTCCCACTAGTGAGCCGTGTTTCGCCTATTGCTGTGAGTTTATAAGCAGCAGCTTCATTAAGATTATCCAGATTTCTTCCGATATTGAGAGGGAATAAAAATAAGATTGATGTTAATTAAAAGTTACTTACATACTTTACGTATTATTTTTGGATATTTGATATGGATGTATGACCATACTAACGATTGTCACTACTTACTTGTGGTTTAACAACCCAGTGTTATCTGTATTTTGAATCTCTTATATAGTAAACAAGTCTGGAAAAATGTAACCCATTCTATACAAATTTTTATTTTACTTTCCTCATTAAAGAACAAAACATCAAGAAAATATAATAAAATAAATACTAAAAAAGGTGATTGGAATAAGCAATTTGCCCTTTTTTCAGGATTGAACTGGATATTTGATCATACTAACGATTGTCACTACTTGCTTGTGATGTAACAACCCAGTGCTATTTGCCTTATTAATATGCAAGATGGTAAACTAGTCTGGAAAAAGGCATTCCAAATAGAGGTTATTTATGGAGGTGATTTGGATCCTTTTGATTCAAATGGAGCTGCAGATTAGATATTTTGACATTGAGCAGTAGGTTAGAACAATAGAGGGCAATGAAAGGGTTTAGGGAGACGATATGTGCCCCCTAGATTATTTTAGCTTCCTCCCTAGCTACTACTGCCACACTACTTCATTTATAATATTGAGGGGGAAAATTGAACTGAATCAAAATATACTATGTGCATGCACATTGTCAAAAGAGCATATCTCAAGAATCGATGTGGATATTAAGATACAACTTTCAGAGGATGCTTAAACGGGATGATCAAATGACCAAAAGGCAGTATGTGCACGCTAGTGCTAATGTTACCATCTCTGCAATTTTTGATACTATTACTTCTATTACATATTTTTCAACTACTTGTAAGGCTAAGAGTATTGAAATGAAAATTTCAGGAAGTATATGAATATATAGGTTATCAAAATGATATATCAGAAATTTCGTAGCGCTGGCTAATTGTATTAAGTTGAAATTTTTGGGATTTAATGATAGGAATGTTCAAGTGACCAAAATCCAGCTACTGCTGCAATTAGTTCTACCGCTACTACTGTTAATAATGCTACTAGTAACACCAATACTACTGTGACTGCTATTAAAACTATGCCTAAGGATATGGAGGTGAAATTTTCAGGTTTTTTTTAGGGGGGGGAGGTAAACTGAATCATAACACACCGTCTGCATAATAGTTCTCGAAAGAGCGTAACATCTATATTTAGGAACATTTTGTGTGTGAAATTGAAACTGACAGCATTTGTTGTGGGGAATGTTGAACTAACCAATAGAAAATATTTGCATCCTAATGCTACTGCTTCTACTCATGCTACTAATATTTCTACTGCTGCCACTAAAGCTAAGGCTACAACAATTAATTCTACTGTTACTAAAACTAAGGGTATAAGGGCAAATGCTTCAGGAAATACTTAAACTATATGGAGTAAATCGAAACACACTATCCCCAAGCAGAATGGCATGAGAACATATCAGAAATATTTCAGGAACGGTTGATGGTATTAAGTTGAAATCTTAATCGTGTGTTGAAGGTGATGTTGAAGAAACCAAAGGTGCTATGCGCATACTGCTTCTAATGTTACTACAACTATTACTTCTATGCAATTTAAGAGTTTTAAAATGTAGCTTTCAAGGAATATGTAGATGGATATTGAACTAAATCAAAACAAACTGTGAGCATGTCGATTTTCAAAAAGGGGAGAATCAATATCTCAATATCGTATTACACTATAGTTAGACCTTTAAGGGTAAGTTTCGACGGTTTTAAAGCTAGCCAAAAGGCACTTTGTGTGTACTATTAATACTACCAGTATAGGTACTGTAACTAATGATGCTAAGTGTTCTAATTAAGGTGAAACTTTCAGGGAACATTTAGGGGGGGGGGGTTCAGTTAAATGAAAAAATAGCTAGCAATATCATTGAAAGTTTTCAAGTAGATAATTCGACTGGAAATTAAAATTTCTAGTGCTTTTCCAGTACTGTTCGAGAGTCAAAGGAGATTAGAGGCCAACCAGCCCTCTTCCGATGCCCATTCATTTTCCAAACACATCTAATCAACATTTTGTCGAGCATAGCAGAACGGTCCAGTAACTATGTTTCTAGGGATGTTGGGTATGCCGACCCCCCCCCCCCCTCCCCCCCCAAAAAATATGCAATTGTCCCATTTTGCTTTAAAACTTATGCTTTTAACATCATTATGCTTTAAAAAGGTTACTTTAAAACTAAATCAAGAGGTACTGTGTTCATGGTTGCCAATAAGACACCCAGCAATATATCTAGAAGGATGGGGGGTATTAAGTTGACTTTTGGGGCTGCTACTATTATCACTTCTGCTCTTACGATATAAATAGATCAAAAAATCATAAGTGTATCCATGTTGTCAAAGACCATAGATAGAATATCTTGTAAATGAGGTTTATTTTTATTTTTCTGGTCATCTTGAGGCAGTATTAAATTAAATTAAAAAATATCAGTTGTTTCAAGATTAAAAATTGTTGAAAAAGTTTCTCCAACATACAACCAACAAGCCAAACTATGGGTTTTTATATAAAAAAAAACAAAAAGATATAAAATATCATTTTTTCTAAGAAAGAGACTATGTCAATAAAAAACAAACAAAAATTAATTTAAATTTTCTTCCCCAAAACAAGTTTTCCAAGAAAAATAAAGAGCTCCATTACACCAAAAATGAGCAAAAATAAAGTCAAATAATTTTCTATGCATAAAACTACCGCAAATCACCAACAATGAATAAATGAAACCCCAAACGAACAGAAATTACAATAAATAACTGATTCATACTCCAACTGAGCAAAAATTAACATGATTGGCGGCTGAAAAATCCCATGCCTTCTCAAGACCAAAACATATTTTCCACTTTACTAAAAAAAAAATGGCCGTGAATTTAATTATTCCTTAAGTTATAATATTTTTTGTTTTATAAAGTCAAGATAGTGAAAATATTTAAAATGTATTTTGCTTTCAGTTCTGCTGATGCAAATTGTGAAAGCTTCAGCTTCCAACAGATTGGCAGCTGTTGAGTGGAAGAGCAGTAAGTACAAGCACAGAAGACATGCTATATGATATTTTAGAACTGGATGAGGAATCGTTGAGCATGGACTCTTGGAAAGCTTGCCAACATTCAAACATGGTTGGTACTGACGATTTGAAAACTCATCCAGGTCAAAATACCACAGACAAAGTGTGTGTGGTCTCAGTACTGTTGTTCGACATCAGCTTTCCCATAAAAGTTGACCAGGACGTAAATTACAGAGCAAAGGGTAATGAAGATGAAGACAAAAAAACGCTCCCAAGAAATCTGCAAATTACTCCTGAGCCGGAGATATAGATGTGGCGCTGAATGGCTTTTCTGAAGTTAGCCGTAACACTAAACGAGAAATTTCGGTACATTGTACGAAACGGAAAAAAACAAGGACACACAATGAGAATGGAAATCGCAAAATTCAAAATCACAAGCAGCCAAAAAATTAAGAGAAATGAAAAAGGAAGAAAAGATGATTTTGTAGAATCAATTAAAAGACCATTTGCGGGAAAATTAATTGATGAGCTCAGCAATAGAAGCGTTATCTCTAGACAATCAACTGCTGAAAAACGAAGTCGCTAGACTTACAGAAATCAGTTAAAGTTTTGACCCAAAGAGAAAAACTAATATCTTTAGCAATTCCTTTTTGGCTGAGGAAAGATTAAAATTTTGGGATTCTTTTTATTGGAAAATTATTTGTTGTTAAAATTCTGTTAAGGTTTTTACGGTTTTTGGTACTAAGTCATATTTCAAAATTTGGTAATTAAATTGTTCTTTTTTGCCTATATTTGTTCTTATTTTAAAGTATTCAATAGCCCTTTTCAGGGGGCCAGGTTTTTTTTTGAATATATTCTTTAATAGAAAAATGACAATCATAAAAAACTGCCTAAATCATGTCTCGGTTCCTAAGTGGTCACCCAAAGGGTTGCCACAAGATGGAAAAAATAACTAGATTTAAATTATTTTTTGGTTGATTTAGTGATCTTCTTCAATAACCTATTGACTCATTTGCTGATTTTTTTGGCAGTATAAGAAATCACGAGAAAAAGTGATAAATCACTAGGGGTGGTAACCCTTTTCACCCATCCAAGCACTGACCGTACTCAATGTTGTGTGACTTCCAGGATTTGATGAGACGGGGTACTTTTAATCAAAATTGCCAAAATGCCTAATTTTAGAGTAATGAAGAAAGGGTTTTGTAATATATAAAAAAAACATGTTTATTCATTGTTTTTTAACCTTTTTTCTTTCTGAAGCTAAACAGCAACCCCAAAATTTTTTCACTTATGGGAAACATATATTTCACGAACGAGTGAATGAAGCTTTTCTTATCTCGTCATTTAATTCGATGTTTGTCTGAAAGATGTAGTCTTAAAGTATATCTGTGACAGGGATTTACACACCCGCATGGTTTTGAAAGCCTAGTCATACAGCTGGATATGCACCGTCACGCACTGAATCCTTTATAATGCAATATGAAGGGGCTTATTTGTTATGGATTTGGGTGGTTGATTATTTGCGATGACCTGTGATTTCCTTCCGTACAAGTAGTGGTGATAATAGCGACAGCCATAGACCATGGCGAGGACTTACAGATACAATAGATACAAAACCGCCGGAGCTACATTTTCTAGCTTTAATGTGTTTCTAGGGAGGGATAAGACGGATAATGTTGATTTGAATAGACATTGAATTGAATGGGAATAAAGTTGAAAGGGGCTGGGTTAAACAGGGGTTGTATTAAGTAAGGGTTGTGTTAAAAGTATGGGGGTTGGGCTGAATGTGGGTCCAAGGGAATGGGGGGTCAGATGAATTGGTTCAGAGTTAAACAAAAATTGAATTGAATGGGATTGAACCCAGAAGAGGCGCAGTAGCACGGGAATCACATATAACAAGTAAACATACAACAAAAACTAAAAAAAATCTAAAATAAATACACTAAAACGGGTAATATAATTCTCTTAAAATTAGAAAAATTAATAAAACCTGTAAAGATTGGTACTTTTATATAATTATTCATTAGGGTATAGACTCTCCACGAGCCCCTTTTGGGGACTTAACTTGCCTGGGAATTACTCTCATTATAAAAGCGCTGAAACTATCGATGCTTTGATTTTCGAACACACTTTTTTACGATTCATGGTTCCTGAATCATACGAGAATGTGTCTTGCGTCATCATAATCATTAAAATCATTTGAATAAAGCAAGTCAGCTCTTTCCTTCTTATACAATACTGACCAGATTTCATTACGATCATTAAGTTTCAAAATTAACTTAACGTAGTAGCTAGCGTGCTCATCGTTATCATATACACCAAACATTCATTTTTTTGGGTTTTACACTTAAATCCTCGGTATTAGAAATACCTTGCTTAGTCATGCTATCAATAGATTCATTTCCAAAAATTCCGTTTTGGGCTTGGATCCAATCAAAGACAAAAGTTTGTCTTTTCAAACAATGTCCAAATTTTTCTTTTCAATGTATATCTTGCTATGACGGTCATTATGAAGATTAGTGTCATCTTTATGTTCGATACGGTATTAACAAATAGATAGCGCCCTTAGCAAAAAAAATTAAAACCAGATTTCATGGTTTACTTTGTCAAAAATAATGAAGGAAAATGTACTAAATCCATGGATATTTTTGTCAAAATGTGTTCCTGAAAATAAGACTGCTATTGATTGGTTAGTAAAAAAATCACAAGTAAATGAGGCCTAAAGAATTCTCCTCTTTTCTATAGGCCTGTGACATTTTTAGGCATATGGCATTGTCAATACTGCTGCTTTTTCGTTACACAGAAAGCGATTTACTGTTTTCGGGTAAAATTCTACTTTAGCTATCTGGAAAAGGGGTTAGGCCAGGGAAATGACACTTTCAGGGATGGGTCTACAGGCTGAAGTATGTCCCAGGAAGGTATTTTGAAGTAGCCTACCTATCTCTACTCCTACTTCTAGAGGGTCCTGACCTTTAAAAATCAGTATGTTATAAAAGTGGAACCTTACCAGATATATCTGCTACTTAAATGATGTACCCTACACCTAAATTGTTTTTAGCTTTATAACTTTTCTCAATCCCAATTTATAAGGTTTTAAGGATATGCAAACACATTTCCCTAAGTTTTGAAAAAAAAGCAAAAAAACATTGATATGGCTTAAAATTTTTGGTAAAATTCTAGTTTAGTGACTTCTTGCTATCTCAGAAAGGGGTTAGGCTAGGAAAATGAAACTTTCAGGGATAGGTCTAAAGGCTAAAGTATGTCATGGGAAGGTATTTTGAAGTACCCACCTCTACTCCTTCTCCCTGTAGAGAGCCCTGAAATTTGTCTACATGCCACCTCTACTCCTTCTCCCTGTAGAGAGCCCTGAAATTTGGTCTATACCTATTGAAATTTTGTCAAAACAACATCTTACCTTAATTTTCAGTTACCAGTTGCTTTTTCTCTGCTTTTAGATCTGAAAATGTAATTCCTGTTATTTAAGTAGAATTCTAAGCCATATGAATGTTTTTTTTTTCAAAATTTAGGAAATGTATTTTTATATCTTTAAAACTTTACAAATTGGGATTGAGCAATGTTGTGAAGCTGAAACAATTTTGTTGTACTTCATTCAAGCAGAAGATCTATTTTGCAAGGTTTCACTTTTGTAACATATTTTTAAAGGTCAGAGCCTCCAGAAGGAGAAGGAGTAGAGGTGGCTACTTCAAAATACTTTCCTGGGACATACTTTAGCCTTTAAACACATCCCTGAAAGTTTCATTTTCCTAACCTAACCCCTTTCCAAGATAGCCAAAAGTCAATAAATTAGGATCTTACCAAATTTTTCTCAAATAACAGGAATTCCATTTTCAGAATTAAAGTCAGAGAAAAGAAACTGACAACTCAAAATTAAGGTAAAATGTTGTTTTGTCAAAATTTCAATAGGTATGGACCTGTTGTGACAACAAATTTCAGGACCCTCTAGAGAGAGAAGGAGTAGAGGTAGGCACTTCAACATACTATCCCAGACATACCTTAGTCTGTAGACTCATTCCTGAAACTTCCAAGAATTAAATTTCTCTGCATGTTCAATCTCTACTACCTCCTGGTTTTGTTATCCCTGCATAATTATTCTCAATTCAAAGGAAACAATATAATAACAAAAGTTAATAATCTACAATTTGACTATCCCTTCAACACTCTTGTCTTCTATTGTGTCTCCCAAATTCTTCTTCCACTCCTAGTTGTTAAGAAACAGACAAGTTAAGCACCCAGCTCAATCCTAACATTAAGTTTATCTCCATGTGGGTGGTTAGAGTAGTTTATAAGTCTAAGTTTTATTCAGTACATAAGGAAACATGCTAAGAAAAAAATTCTTACTTCATAATATGTAGAATAATCCTAGTTAACATATTTTGCAGGGGGAAAACCATTACCTTCACTATTTTCCTTGTTATTTCAATTCTCTAAGTCTTCAAAATTGTTTATAAGCACACATACATGCCATCTAACTAATATAACCTAACTTAACCTAATTTATCAGTATTTGTCAATTAATGTGTTTTTGATAGATGAACTGATGGTGATTCACTACAGATATAGATTATTTTAAACAGAAAATGCTGGGGGGTGAAATTTCACCCTCCCCTGCAACTACTGTTAACTAGGATTATTCTGCATATTATGAAGTAAGAATTGTTTTCTTAACATGTTTCCTTATGTGCTGGACAAACCCTACTTACACTATGGTTAGAGGGTGTATCTCTAGAAAGGAAGGCAGATAGGCTGTTGTTTCTAGCAGTTTGTAGTTGGTCTGATGGTAATGTCATAGGTGCTGAGCCAGGAACATATATGTCTCTGTTTTAATATCTGAATCTGCTTCTGAAATATTGCTACTGTATTTTCTTATAAATTCCAATGGTGACCACTAATATGCTTAATAACATTAGTATTGTTTGTTATTTGAAGAGTCTACTACATATGAGTGGGAGAATATTCATTTTGCATATAATTGCAAACTGCCAAGTCCCATGTTCTGTTTGCCTTCTGACTACCTGTGCTACATTCAAGGGACTTTAAGTCTTATTGTGAGCATTATAATAATGTTTTGATTTCCTTTTAACTTTCAAATCTGAGGCTAAGAATTCAGAACTGGGGGAAACTCTAAAAGTAAAATAGCATATGATTCAGGAGATTGTATGTCTGTGCTCCTCTTCATCAGTAATTGTGCTGGTGAATAAAGTTGTTGACTGGGTTTGTATCTATGTTCAAGCAATGCTAACTGAATGTAAGTTTTTGCAAATTGCAGCTTTAATCATACTTTTAGTAGTTACAACAGCTTTCTTAGCCAATTCATAGAACTCTGGCTTATCTGGGCTAAAGGTAGTGTTTTGGGTGCCCTACTCACTTAAAAATTCATAGAAACTCCCAGAGGCAGGCTGGGATCCATTTCTGGACTGTGAATATAAGGAATACCAAGACAAGGAAAGAACATTCTTTGCTCTGTTATGTATAGTTGTCTAGTTTTCAATTGACTTCAAATTAGAAGCTTTAGTAGTCAATTGTGACAAGGAGTTGTTTTTCATAAAAGTAGAATAAGTAAATACTCATATGCTCCCTTGGGGTGTTTGGTAACTAATTTTGTAAGCATGATTCTTTATATTATTATTTTCTTTTAGACATAACAGGCATTGAATTTCTCTTATATAGTTCACCTGATCAAGTAGGCTCTGACCAAAAGACAACACCCTTGCTCACCATTTAGTTCTGTTTTTTTTTTTTGTTTTCAAAACCCACTTAAGAAGTATAGACACTGTTAGAATGTGAAGGTGCATAGTTTCTGTAACAACAAAGCCAATTTTGAAAAAATATGGCTTTTACTGTTTGTTTTTATGGCACTTGGTATTAACCAAGTGACATATAGCAATCACAAATTCTGTTGGTCTGTCTGTCCTGGTTTTGCTACTTTAGGCACTTTCAGGTAAGCTAGGACAATGAAATATGGCAGGTGTATGAGGGACTGGACCATATTAAATTAGAAATAGTCGTTTCGCGATTTGACCATCTGGGGGTGGGGGGCTGGTTAATTTGGAAAAAATAGAAAAATGATGCATTTTTAACTTACAAATGGGTGATGGGATCTTAATGAAATTTGATGTTTGGAAGGAAATCGTGTCTCAGAGCTCTTATTTTAAATCCCGACCAGATCCGGTGACATTGGGAGTTGGGGGGACCTAAAATCTTGGAAAATGCTTAGAATGGAGGGATTGGGATGAAACTTGGTGGGGAAAATAAGCAGAAGTCCTAGATACATGACTGACATAACCGGAACGGATCTGCTCTGTTTGGGGGAGTTTTTTTTTTTTTTTTTTTGGGGGGGGGGGTAATTCAGAAAATTGGAAAAAATGAGGTATTTTTGACTTACAAAGAAGTGATCAGATCTTAATGAAAATTGAAGTTTGGGAGAATATTGTGTCTCAGAGCTCTTATTTTAAATCCCAACTGGATCTGGTGACATTGGGGGGAAATGAGGGGGGAACCTAAACGCTTAGAGTTTAGGGATTGGGATGAAACGTGGTGGGAAAAATAAGCGCAAGTCCTAGATACATGATTGACCAGAACGGATCTGCTCTCTTTGGGGGAGTTGTGGGGACAGTTAATTCTGAAAAACTAGAAAAATGAGGTATTTTTAACTTACAAAGGAGTGATTGGATCTTAATGAAATTTGATTTTTGAAGGCTATTGTGTCTTAGAACTCTTATTTTAAATCCCGACCGGATCTGGTGACATTGGGGGGAGTTCAGGGGGGACCTAAAATCTCAGAAAATGCTTAGAGTGGAGGGATTGGGATAAAACTTGGTGGTGAAAATAATTATAAGTCCTAGATACGTGATTGAAATAACCGTAAAGTATCCGCTCGCTTTGGGGGAGTTGGGGGAGGAGGGTTAATTCTGAAAAATTAAAAAAATGAAGTATTTTTAACTTACAAAGGAGTAATCGGATCTTAATGAAATTTGATGTTGAAAAGGATATCGTGTCTCAGAGCTCTTATCTTAAATCCCAACCGGATCCAGTGGAGGGGAAGTTGGGGGGGGGCCTAAAATCTTGGAAAATGCTTAGAGTGGAGGGATTGGAATGGTGGGAAAAATAAGCACAAGTCCTAGATACGGGATTGACATAACCAGAACGGATGTGCTCACTTTGAGGGAGTTGGGGGGAGGGTTGATTCTAAAAAATTAGAAAAAATGAGGTATTTTTGACTTACGAAAGAGTGATTGTATCTTAATGAAATTTCATGTTTAGAAGGATATCGAAACTCAGATATCTTATTTTAAATCCCAACCGGATCCAGTGTCATTAGGGGGGGGATTTGGAAAACGCTTAAAGCGGAGAGATCAGAATGAAACTTGGTGGAAAGAATAAGCACAAGTCCAAGATAGGTGACTGACATAACCGGACCGGATCCGCTCTCTTTGGTGGAGTTGGGGGGGGGGGAGTAATTTGGAAAAAATAGAAAAAATGAGGTATTTGTAACTTACGAATGGATGATCAGATCTTAATGAAATTTGATATTTAGAAGGAACTCTTGTCTCAGAGCTCTTATTTGAAATCCTGACAAGATCTTTTGACATTGGGGCAGTTGGATAGGGAAACCGGAAATCTTGGAAAAAGCTTATAAATGTCGTGATTGACGTAACCGGACTGGATCCGCTCTCTTTGGTGGAGTTCGGTGTTGGGGTTCAGTGCTTTGACAAGTTTGGTGCTTCTGGACGTGTTAGGACGATGAAAATTGGTAGGCGTTTCAGGGAGCTGCAAAAATTGACTTGATAAAGTCTTTTTCTCCGATTCGACCATCTGGGGGGCTAAAGGGAGAGGAAAAATTAGAAAAATTGTGGTATTTTTAACTTACGAGTGGGTGATCGGATCTTAGTGAATTTTAATATTTAGAAGGACCTCGTGACTCAGAGTTCTTATTTTTAATCCCGACCGTTACTAAGCCTCCGATTTTCCTTTTAAATCAATCTATTGATTCTTAGAATTTTGCTAGAGCTCATACCATATGAGCTCTTGGCTTTTGGCTCTTCCAACCTCGTCACAAGTGCCATAGGAGCTCTTCGCTCTTGTTTTATTCTTTTTTGTTTCATTGCATCCATTTTTAGTAACTTTATGCAAAGCTTTTAGTTGTTCATCATTTCAAGTTCCTCATTTTAACTTGGTAATTTTCTTGCAGCTGTTTAAGAGTAGCTTCATAATCAGGTGAAATGCCTCACTTCCTTTTGAAGTGAGGCATTTCCAGAGATGACATGAAGGCATGGATGGGCATCTGGGATAAGTATTTCTGAGCCTGCAAGATAAGTGATAGGATGGTCATATAGCTGAATATGTAAAATTGTCACTGAAGCCTAGGGGAGCATTTGACGATTGGTTGATCAAAGAACAACTATTTTTTTTTTTTTTGGGGGGGGGGGTATGGATTCTCCTAAGCTTCATTTGGAGGCTTCTATTTGCAGTTCAGTAAAAACTGCAATGGTGTTGAAAATTGATTTCTTCAACTTGTGAAGTATTTATTATGACCAGGAGCCTGCAAAAATATATTGTCCTTCACCAAAGGTCTTAGTGGCTTGTTTAGGATGGACAGGCTTGGAATATATGATGACAAGTAGTTTAACATACCAAGGATGTTTTATAGTTACATGATTTGGAGCAGGAATTTCATAGATGGCTTCTATTTTTACTGGTTCTAGAGGAACTCTCTCTCTCTAGATAAGGTACAGCCAGAATAATGGATAGATGTTTGCCTTAGATTGCATTTATCCTTGTTCAATTTGACTCCTTTTTATTTAGGCCTACAAAGCGCTTTTCAAAGATTGTCATGATGATCTTTTATGATTTATCTGAAATATTCTTATCATCAACAATAAATAAGAGTTAATGTACACCTGAGAAAACTTCCTCAATATGCCTATGGAACTTGTCTTTGGCAGAAAATAGTCCAAATGCAGTCTGTTTTAATTTAGCCTATATCATCCAGTGGCGACACCTTTTATGCTACAAAAGTGGTGTAATAGGTGATAAGAGAAAGTGTGGTAATTATGGAGGCATTAACTTGGTTTATGTAGGTAGCAAATTACTTGGTATAATGATACTTTTTAGATTTTAAGAAACTTCAGATAAAGTGTTAAGAGAAGGAACAAAATGGCGTTCTTGTTACTCTCTCCCTAATTAGACCTTAATTTCTTGGAGACCTGGGATGTTTTGTCTATTATTATTGTTATTTTGTTTGATTTTTTTTTATAATGAAGCTGTATTGTAGCTGGTTTACCCAGATTAATAGTTACACAGGATTCTGGGTCTGCAAAATCTGATTCATGTATGTTTTCTAAGATTGATTATTGCAGTTAGGTTGAGCTTGTCAACATACTGCTTAATATTTTTTATGGTTGGACACCAATATCTATTTTGAAGTGTACTTGCTGCTGGCAATCTGTACACAGGAAAGCTTATGGTTCTTCTTCACTATTATTTAACAAGACACTACTTATCAATATGTTGAAATTCCTTGCAAGGCTCTTAATTTCAATGGGGTGTAGCATGTCCATGCGGACACACCTTGAAGCTTTTTGAGTTTGGACTTCTGTATTGTAACATAGACCTCAGATTTGTCATCAACACACAAAAAACCTAAGATATATACGAGTTTTGATCATGTTTGTGTTTACATTAAACAATCCTTGGTGATAAGTTGAAAGTGATACAACATGTATTTGTATAGTACAGCATTAACCCTATATTTGTAATCAGTAAACTCAGAAAGCCTTGAATATGAATTTTGGTGGAATCCAAAGCCATTCATGGAATATGAACTTAATATGCTTTGATTTTGGTCATTTATGCTGTAACATTAATAATTTTAATGATCAATGGTTTAATTTGTAATCTTTTAGTACTATTCCTTAAATATTATGTGGTTATAATTTTACAATGTGTAGAGGTACAATGTGTCTATTCACAATATGTGAAATTCAAGATCCTTGGAAAGTGGGGTGGGCATGGGCTCAAGTGCTTCACTTTAAATTCATGTTTTGCACTGCATGTATTTTTCCTGATACGGGTGGCGATTATTTTCTCAAAGTGAGCGTAAACAGATCCGTTCAGCATTTTTGCGGTTTTGCAAATATTTTCTATGTATACCCATTTGGATACAAAACAGTTACATTTCTAGGCGCTATGGAGTATTTGAAATATGTGAAAAAATGGATGTACTCGCCACCAAATTCCAAGAGCGTTGCAACATAATTGTTGATTTTCCTCTTGGGTGCATTCTGAACTAAATATATATCGCTAGTGTTTGACCTATAGTTCATGTTTTTTCTCTTTTTGTGTTGTTACGTGAGTTTTTTTGCTTTTCTTTTTTCTTTCTTCCATAACTCCTCTGTGCTGCATTTTTTTGTACATAGGGTGTCAATAAATTATTATTATTATTATTATTATTATTATTATTATTATTATTATTATTATTTAAGGCTTGGAAATATCATATGGATTGGAAAATCCTTATTTGACTTTGACTTCAACAATATGTAACATGTTCTCCATTTTTTATAGCCTCTGTTGTACACTGACCATTATGTGGCTTGGGGCACTTAATCTTGAGCTCCAAATGTTGCAAGGCCTCCTGAAGCACATTCTTAGACATTCAATAGTTGTGATTAAAATTGCAATCTGCCAATTTTGGTCTGTGCCTTATGATGACTGGAGGGGGAGGCTGGTATGTAGGACCTTGAAGAGGTTTCAGGGTACATTTAAATTGGTTTTGGTCGCCCCGTAAAAGGGCTATACAATTTCAGTTTGTAATCCAAAGATCCCTCCCCTGAGTTTCTATGATGATTCATACTAAATGTTGAACTTGCAAGGAAAAAAAAGAAGATAAATGAGGGGTTCACTGCTCTCTACTAAGTCAGTGCTATGATCTGTATTGCTTTTTTTCAATATTTGGTGCTGATGTAAGCAGTGAAGCTGAACCTTAATTTGATAAATTATGTAATTTTTTCAGAAAAATGTTACAGAAACATCACTTGTATCAATAGGAGCCCTTGAATGTGTATCTTATAATTATCCAAACATTGATTTTATACTTATATATATTTAGGATACTGGCAAACTTTCAAATAAAGGGTGGTGGACAAATAAAAAAGAAAATATATGACAAAGAAACAAGTAGTTTGTAATGTGGCACAAGCTTTGGGTTTGTGTCTCCGCCCACAATCAAGATTAGGCTATTATGATTGTACGCATATTTTTTGGGATTCTTTCATAATTCAGCTGTTATCTTTTTTTATTTTTTTCTCAAATTTGAACCCCCTTCTTCGAGACAAATCCTTGTTTACATGTCACAGGTGAAGCAGCAGAAAGTAAAGTAAAAAAAAATCCCACAAAAAAAACGTTTTTTGCGCTTCATCATAAGAAAATACAGATTTAAAAGCTAAGCATTTTATTTAATAAAGCCAAATTGTGACATAATTTTATATGATTTAACTTTCAATTATATAATAATTAGAAATTGTGATATAATTTTTGACTATTTTAGCTGTCAATGTGGACTCCTTGCATATGGATCAAAGCAGCTAGTAATTATCGTTGATACAAAGTCTTTATGCCGTATTCAATCGCTTCATTGTCATCTATCTTTAGTTTGTCAGGTAATTAGTTGTGTTATTTATATTTATGGAAAGCTACATCTCTCTCCCCACCCCCTCTCTCTTCCTTTATAAGAAAGCTAATTCCAAAGTTGACTTGTAAAGCTCCTCTATAAAGACTAGGACTGGTCAAGGTGATGTGTTACATGAAGTCCATGACATTTGAACAATATTTTAGGAAGTAATGGATAATTGAAAGCTATACATTAAGTCCTCTAGGTAGTCATTAAGCTTCAGGGATATTTGAGGTGTTACTTGAAACTACAATTTTTTGGCATTTGTAGACCCAATCCTCTCCAAAAATGTCCAAATCAAATCATTGATGAAAGATATGCTTTAATAATTGAAATAGGTCAGCATATGAAAAAATTGTCAAAAATTGTGGATTATTAAAAACACAAAAGAACAAAACTTGGCAAAAATCGGTGCAAATAACATTGTGACTTGGAATGAACTGGTGTCAGTTGCACAACTTTCACTGCTACTTCTCTGGTGAGTTATGATCTTAGAGGGACAAAGGGAGGCAGGAAGAAGTTTTTGTAGATGGGATGGAGGAGGAGGGCTGAGCCAAATTTCATGCATAATTTCTCACCATGCATATAAAGGGGTCAAGTTTAAAGGCTTTTGTGCTAATAAATACGGGAAACTTCCGTAAATGATTTGTTGTGGTCTCTTCTGAATCCGTTCAATTTCTTCACTTGCTTCTTTTGTTAGAGTGAAACACCAAACAAAACATGTATATTATAAAAGTGGGCAGATAAACATGCATACATTTGATTTAGTTTATTCTTAGGTATACAGAATTCCTTTAAGGTTTTCTGCATTTGAATATCACCGTTTGCCTTTTCTTTTACATTTTACCATTTACCATTTTACCATACATTTACCATTTATTTACCATTTTAAATTTACCATACATTTGGTAAATTTACATTTTATTATGGTAAAAACAAGTTATGGTAAGTTATGGTAAATTATGGTAATTACAAATTATGGTAAATTTACATTTACCATACATTTACTATTTTACATATCACCGTTTGCATTTCTTTTACATTTTACCATTATTTAGTATTTTCATGTCAAATAAGGTCAGAAAAGTTCATCTAACGCCCAATAAGTCTTTGGCTGTGTACTGTTTAAGATTCAGAGGGTCTTCATCTCCAACTCCATGGGTATATTTCTTAAATACTGGTATGCATCTTGGTTCAGATTAACTTATAAACTATACTTTCCACACTCAATAGTGGGGAATCTAAGCATAGAGAACTAAATACTTTTATTTTGCTTGGAAAGCTTTGTATATTAACATAGAAAAACAACTACTGAATGATTTTCGACTATTCAACAGACAATACAAGAATATTTGAAAGAAGCCTTTTAACTATGCCAAGGATTTGTCATGGCTCACATTTCTATTTTGGCTCTGACGGATTTTAGGGATATTTTTATAATTAATCCTGTTAAATTCCCTCGTTTGACTAAACT
Organism: Artemia franciscana; assembly: GCF_032884065.1. Taxonomy (NCBI): domain Eukaryota; kingdom Metazoa; phylum Arthropoda; class Branchiopoda; order Anostraca; family Artemiidae; genus Artemia; species Artemia franciscana. Next base: position 6,868,429 of record NC_088865.1, read on the forward strand.
TATCTAATCAGGTCTGTTTGTGTGCCAAAGTGATCATCTTAACGTGGCCAGTTTGGTGAATAAAGCTGAGTGCAGAGATACTCCAGCAGTATTTCACTGAGGGAGAATGATTGTTTTTCTTAAAGTCCACTAACTGTGATTTTACATATTTGACATGATATGGAGCAAACGGAAAATTTTTACTGCGATTTCAGATTAGGATGCTGCCATTGTTCACCTTCTACTCGCAGCTGACAGAAGCCGTGAGTTTAATTTAAAATCAAAATTAAATTAAAAATTAATATGATTTAAGTTAATTTTTTTTAGTTAAGTTTTAAAAATTTAGAAGATAAATTTAAATATAATTAAAAATTAATTTATTAAAGTTTAATTATAATCTTCAATTTAGAAATCAAAACCTTAAAAATTAATTGAAAAAATTACGAGAATGTGTCTTGCGTCATCATAATCATTAAAATCATTTGAATAAAGCAAGTCAGCTCTTTCCTTCTTATACAATACTGACCAGATTTCATTACGATCATTAAGTTTCAAAATTAACTTAACGTAGTAGCTAGCGTGCTCATCGTTATCATATACACCAAACATTCATTTTTTGTGGGTTTTACACTTAAATCCTCGGTATTAGAAATACCTTGCTTAGTCATGCTATCAATAGATTCATTTCCAAAAATTCCGTTTTGGGCTTGGATCCAATCCAAGACAAAAGTTTGTCTTTTCAAACAATGTCCAAATTTTTCTTTTCAATGTATATCTTGCTATAACGGTCATTTTACATTTACCATACATTTGGTAAATTTACATTTTATTATGGTAAAAACAAATTATGGTAATTACAAATTATAGTAAATTTACATTTACCATACATTTACCATTTTACATATCACCGTTTGCATTTCTTTTACATTTACATTTACAATGGCAATGGCTTGCATTGCCATTTAAATATACAATGGCTTGTGCATTCCAATCCTCCCAATTGCTGATTTTTAACAGCAAATTCCCAGTATTTTCATAAAAATGAGATTCAACCAATCAATCAATCATTTTATTAATACTTAAAAAAGCTATTACCAACATAAAGCAGTTACTAGACCCAAGAAGCTTGGCTTGTAGTATGCCACACAATATCAAACAGTTCGTGGTAACAAACTGTAGTAAGGAGCGACCCGGCTCAATAGTAACCAAAACTCTAAAAAATAAAATTTTAATACCAATAGTTACATCAAAAGAATCGCATTTTAATGCTGATTTTAAATATATAAGTTTCATCAAGATTAGTCTTACCTATCAAAAGTTACGAGCCTGAGAATATTTGCCTCATTTTAGAAAATAAGGGGAAACACCCCCTGAAAGTCATACAATCTTAACGAAAATCCCACCATCAGATTCAGCGTATCAGAGAACCTTATTGTAGAAGTTTCAAGCTCCTATCTACAAAAATATGAAATTTTGCATTTTTTTGCCAGAAGACAGATCATGGATGCATGTTTATTTGTTTTTTTTTTTGTGTTTTTTTTGTTTGTTTTTTTTCCCAGGGGTGATCGTATCGACTCAGTGGTCCTAGAATGTCGCGAAAGGGCTCATTCTATCAGAAATTAAAAGTTCTAGTGCCCTTTTTAAGTGACCAAAAAATTGGAGGGCACCTAGGTCATTATCCCACGCTCATTTTCCCCAAAAGTCAACGGATAAAAATTCTGAGATAGCCATTTTATTCACCATAGTCGAAAAACCTAATAAATACGCCTTTGGGGACGACTTACTCCCCCACAGTCCCCGTGGGAGGGGCTGCAAGTTACAAACTTTGACCTGTATTTACATATAGTAATGGTTACTGGGAAATGTACAGACGTTTTCAGGGGGATTTTTTGGTTTAGGGGAGAGAGTTGAGTGGGGAGGGGGGTTACGTGGAAGGATATTTCCATGGAGGAACTTCTCATGAGGGAAGAGAATTTCAATGAAGGGAACGTAGGATTTTTTAGCATTATTTGAAAAATAAAACAATGAAAAAATAAATATCACAAGTTATTTCTACTGAAAGTAAGGAGCAGCATTAAAACTTACAACGAACAAAAATTATTACGCATATGAGATGTTTACCTCCTCGTAATACCATACTCTTTACGCTAAAGTATTTTTAGTAATTTCAACTATTTATTCTATGGCCTTTGTGATTCAGGGGTCATTCTTAAGGAATTGGGACAAAATTTCAGCTTTAGTGTAAATAGTGAGGTACCGATGAGGGGTGAACCCCCCTAATATACGCAATAAAAACATACGAATATAGAAGTTCGTTACGTAAGTTATTTCGTAAGTTACATATATTTTTTACCAATGAAAACGTTCGTAAAAAATTAAAGTTCTAGTTGCCTTTTTAAGTAATAAAAAAAATTGGAGGGCAACTAGGCCTCCTCCTTCGCTCCTTTTTTCAAAATCTTCCGATTAATCGCAATTAATTAATATGTAAATTTCGTTTTAATTATTTATGTGCGGAGAGCCAAGATCAAAACGTGCATTAATTCAAACGTCCAGAAATTCAATAAAAAACAAGTTTTTTTAAATGAAAGTAAGGAGCAACATTAAAACTTAAAACGAACAAAAATTACTCCTTATATGATGTTTCTTACTGTTTTAAAAAGTAGAGTTAAGAGAAAGAGTTAAACTTTAGCGTAAAGAGCGAGGCGTTAAGGAGAAAAAGCCCCTTTCATGCTAATAGCATCCTAAATATTTCATCCTAAATAGCTCGCTCTTTACGCTAAAGTATTTTTAGTAATTTCAACTATTTATTCTACAGCCTTTGTGATTCAGGGGTCAGTCTTAAAGAATTGGGACAAAATTAAAGCTTTAGAGTAAAGAGTGAGGTATTACCGAGGGGGCAAACCCCTCATATATATGATAAACATATACGAATATAGAAGTTCGTTACGTAAGTCAATTTGTAAGTTTTGTATTTTTTTACTAATAAAAACGTTCGTTAAAAATTAAAAATTCTACTTTTTAAGTAACTGAAAAATAGGTGGGAGACTAGGCCTCCTCTCCCACCCTTTTTCTCAAAATCGTCTGATCAAGACTAAGAGAAAGCCATTTAGCAAAAAAAAAGTTAATGCGCAAATTTCGTTTTAATTATTCATTTGCGGAGAGCCAAAATAAAAACATCCATTAATTCAAAAACGTTCAGAAATTAAATAAAAAAAACAAGTTTTTTTAACTGAAAGTAAGGAGCGGCATTAAAACTTAAAACGAACAGAAATTACTCCATGTATGAAAGGGGCTGTTCCTCCCTCAACGTCCCGCTCTTTACGCTATAGGTATTTAATGTTTAATAAAGTAGAATTGAGAGAAAGAGTAAAACTTTAGCGTAAAGAGCGGGACGTTGAGGGAGGAACAGCCCCTCCCATGCACGGAGTAATACACGGAGTAATGGAGTAATAGAGTGGAGTAGCAAATTCTCCTTCAATATAACTTGTCTATATTAACAGGTAAAAATTGTAATAACAATAACTTAGCTATAAAAGAATTTGATTTGGCCAATCTTTGATCCGGGGGTAATCTTTTAGCTGGATCTACTATCCTTAGAAATTGTTTTTACAGCCCAGTGGTAGGGCGCTTAATCATTCCGTGGTAGAGCGCAAATTTTTTGGGGATGAAGATGAGTATAAGACATTTCTTTAGGAGGAGGAAGGCTTATTGTCTACACAAAAGTTGGCATTTCAAGAGGCCAGAACGAATACTGAAGCACACATGGAGCTTATTTTTTTTATAGGTACCCTAGTGCAGACACATACAACACCCACGTGGGGAGGGGGTGGGCGATTTTTTTTTATAGGGGAGTGGTTTCTATTTATAAGTGAACTTTTCTGTAAGAGGTACTCGTTGCAACACTATTGGTGGATTCTCTCCCACCACGCCTGTTTAAAGGTATGTCTTTAACTTTTTTATAGGTGAAATGGCCAAAGTCCTGTGTGAACGATCATCAAATTCTTCTTGCATCTGCTGATAGTTCGGGGCTGATTGTTGTATGGGATGTAGCCAAAGGGACCCCGATTCATCAATTTTCGGAGAAGACGCAATCTATTCTGGGTGAATAAAACAAATTTTTTTTAGCCTTTTATGTTTTTAATTTGAGTAGGTACGTATGAGCATGTGACCTGTGATTGATAATGATTTTGTTGATTACTTGTTTATTTAAGATCAGGTTTAAAATATAGCTGAATATTTCTATTTTCCGTAAGGCGCAGATTCATATTCCTCCACCGCTCTTCTCGACAAACCAATCCCACGTGCCAAAATCATTTTCTTGTTCAAAAACTTCTCACTCTTTTATGCTCAGCCAGGTATAATACAATTTGTTGCGGAGGGAGAGGGTGCATTATCCAGATCGTCACTCTTTGTCTGAATCGGCAACAGAGGGAACGCTACGACGTCCCTATAATGAACATGTTTCTGGATTTCGTCTCTGCTTTCGACTCTGTAACCCTTGAAAACCTCTGGCGAATCATGATAGAAGATGGTAAGCCGGTTGAATTTATAGAGCTGCTGAAGACCTACTATGAGCATTGCAAATCGACTGTAAGAGTGTTGGGTGAAGAGACTCAGCCCTTCTATTGTCCCCCATTTCGTTTTACTACTGTATAGATTGGGTTCTGGAAAGAGCACTCTTGACTTTTGATGGTGTCATTATGGAATTGGGCATTAACCTGTCTGACCTGGACTACACGAATGACATCGTTGCTCTTGCTGCTGATCCAGCAACTGTCCAAGCAATGGTAAATTAGATAGCATATTTTCCTCAGCTACTGGATGTAAAGATCAATGCGGTCAAAGTTAAGGTCATGGACCTAAATATACAGTCAGATTATCAGCTTGTGCTTTACAGACAGGAATTGGAAAACACTGATAGCTTCACTCATATTGGCTCGCTAATAGACTGTCGTGGAGACTGTAATCTTGACGTACAGAACAGAACCAACAAAGTCCAAATCCATTCTCTCAACTCCGCCGCCATTTGTTGAACCGATGGAAGGTCAGTTTAAAGACACAGATTTTCGTCTATAAAGCGGCCGTTAGATCTGTTCTCTTATATGCAGTTGAGACTTGGCCACTGAAGGTGCTTCATCTCCATAATATGTCTTTGACCACTGCTATTTACGAAAAATATTGAGGATCCGATACTCCGATAGAATCTGAATTGCTGATAAGCTTCATCTCTGCTGTAATATTCAGCCCATAACCACGATAGTCAAACAGAAAAGACTGCGTTTGCTTGGCCATGTCCTGAAAAGACCTAATGACCGCAACATCAAGCAAGTGCTTCTAGCTGCTCCTATGTTAGATTAGTGCAGACATCCCGATGGTCAGTTGAAGAACTGGTGGACAACTGTCAAAACCATTGGTGGATTTCGGAAGTTAGGAAGAAAGTGGGAGAGCTGCTGACTTCGGTTTGCTGAAGAGCTGGCACAAGATCGCAAGAAATGGAAGTCAACCACACGGAGTCTTTCACTACTTGCCGGGTGAGGCGTTCACTTCTGGTCCCGCAGCGAGTAAGTAATACAATTAATTAAAAGATATTTTCTACACGATAAACTTTGATGTTAATATTTATAAGCAGAAGCAATAAAGTCATATAACGAGGTAAATTTAAAACAAACAGAAGTTACCTCAAGCAAGGGTGAGGCTGCCGGCCCCTTAAATGTTCTAAAGAATAGTCTGTCATTTGTGCTTTACTGAAAAGGTTTATATTTTGAACAGCGGTTCTTCTTTAAAATATGAAGAAAAAAAAAAGAAAATAGCAGTCCATGAATGGGATGAGACGAAGCCATAAGAAAGAATTTAACAGAAATTGGGATTTTATGTTAGGGAGTAAAGAGGGAAGTCTTGCATAGATTAGGGCGGAGGAGGAGTGTCTGAAGCTGTGCTGGTCTCAAGCAGTTTAATAGTAGTATTATAATGAGAAAAATAACACTTTCCATTATCTATTTTATTTAAGCAAAACGGGACTCGTGTTAAAAATCGGGACCTGGGGCTCAAAGGGATTCAATTCTTGGTTTCTATAAATATGGGAATCTATTTTTCAAGGTGTTATATATGTATGGTAATTTGATCTTTAATTGAAACATGTTTATTTTAGACTTATTTAATTCCATTTTTTTTCCACAGACTAGAAATATTTTTTTTCAGGATCTTTCTATTATTTGCTGTATCTTTGCTTGATTTGGCTTGAGCTTTCTGTCTTTGGTACAGAAAGAGGGGTTTTCTAGAGGGGTGTATGAGTTTCAAACTTGGAAGAATTTAATTTTAAGCAGGGAACGGTAGGGTGAGGGGGGTTCTGATGTTCAGACTAATTTCCAATATCAGAGGAGAAAAATTTTTGAAGTTCTTTTTTTATTTAGGAATTTAAGATTTTTGCATGTTTTCTTTAACTGCAAAAAAATCTAATAAGTAACTAATTTTATTTGTTTTCTTCCTGCATCTCCCTTAAAAACATGCTATTCCTTGCTCTTACCCTAGATATAAGTAGATGCTCAACCAGGAGAAATTTGTGCTTATCAGGGCAATTCAGTTGCCAACTTTAGTCAAATTAAAGGCTTTATCAAGTAATTAATGGGGATATGAAAAATTTAGTTTTCATTGGACACCTAGGCAATTTTTCAGGTAATTTTCATACGCAACAGCAACGGCGCTGGAAGATGGGAGTGATTGTTGGATTTCCTTTCAGTTGTTTTCTTTTCATTTCTTTCGGTTTATAGTTTTTGTTTGTAGTAAGAGAAGTTTAGCTCACTAACACATAATAGCATTTCTTTGCTTGTCTTCACTGGCTGAGAAATTTTTTCTTGCTTAGTTTGGTCATAAATGCTTGTTGGCCACAATTGCCGTTTTGTTAGCCATGATGACTATATAACTTGTTTGCTTTAATCTGCCAGTTTACAATCTTATTGTGTAAGTAATCTCATTTTCCTGTTTTTGTTCACCGGCTGAGAAATTTTCACTCAAATTATTTTTGTTATTGCGGCTTTTTATCCATAATCAGTATTTTTTAGCCACAAGGACCTTGTAAGTCACGATTTCTTTACATCCCTGTTTACATCTTTCAGGTTTTGCTCACTGGCTGAAGAATTTTCTGTCAAATATGTTTTATCATTGTGGCTTTCTAGCCATAATCAGCGTTTTTTAGCCTCGAGGACTTTATAGCTTGTTTACTCTTATGTGTCTATTTACTATTTCCTTGCATCAATACTTACGTCTTTAAGCTTTGTTTAAGCGTTGCAAGGCTTCTCTTTCAAGTTCGTTCTGTCTTGACGACTTTTTAGCCTTTCAAATTTATACAGATCCTGAAAATTTACACGTGATTATGGCCTTTTCGCCATAATTATAGTTTAGTTAGCAAAAAAAGATAATATGGCTTGTATTCCCATCTTACGGATTTACTATTTCATTCCATCAATGCTTATATCATTCAGATCTTCTGTGCTGGCTTGGAAATTTTCTCTCAAATGTGTTTGGCTTTTTAGCTGTAATTATCGTATGTTTAGTCCTAAGTCTCATAACTTACTAGCCCGTATATTCTAATATGCGGTTTTCTCGGATAAATATTTATTATCTCTTATTTCTTTTTTTATTTCTTTTATTCAAAATCTATATTTTAATTTATAAAACTTTTATATCTTTCAGCTTTAATAGGCTTTTAACCATATTTAAGTTTTTTTTTTTAGATACAAGGACCATACAAGCTGTTAGCACTTGTGCGCCATTTCAAGATTTCCGCTTAAAGATTTCCAAGTTGAAAGAACTTTCAACTTTTGTTCTCTGGTTGTGAAATTTTTCTAATTTTTTTTTTTAGCCATAAGTGCATGTTAGCTGTAATTATCGCTTATTTGCCTTAAAGACAGTCTTGCGAGTCATTTTGTTTCTACGCTATTTTTGTTTGGTAGCGTTGTTTCTTTGGCAATCTGAAGTGCAGTTCCCACTGATGAGCCAGGTTTTACCTATCGCTGTGTGTTGCGAAGAAGCAGCTTTATTAGGATTAGCCAGATCTCTTTCAAAACTGAGAGGGAATAATTTTTTACTGAATTTTTTACTGAATTTTTTTACTGAATTAAAAATTTTTTACTGGCTGTTTACATATTTTACGTACTGTTTTTGGATACTTTATATGGATATTTCATCATACTAACGATTGTCACAACTTACTTGTGATGCAGTAACCAGTGACATCTGTCTTTTGAATTTCTGAGATGGTAAATAAGTCTGGAAAAATGTGACCCATTGTATACAAATTTTCATTTTATGTTCCTCATTAAAGAACAAAGCATCGAGAGAATCTAATAAAATAAATACTAAAAAGGTGATTGAGAATAAGCAATATGCCTTTTTTTTAGGATTGAACTGGATATTTGATCATACTAACGATTGTCACTACTTGCTTGTGATGCAACAACCCAGTGCTATTTGCCTTTTTAATCTGCAAGATGGTAAACTAGTTTGGAAAAAGGCATTCCAAACAGAGGTCATTTACGGAGGCGATCTGGATCCTTTTTATCCAAATAGAGCTGCAGGTTAGATGTTTTGACATTGAGTTTTAGGTTAGAACAAAAGAGGGCAATGGATAAAGAAAATAGATTTCGGATGTTTTTATTATATTTTTATTAAAAAAGCGAAAATGTTTTCTCGATATCTGGGCGATGGGTGGCAATATGGCTTCTTGGAGTTGGTCACATATATATGGTATATATATATGGTATATATATATATATATATATATATATATATATATATATATATATATATATATATATATATATATATATATATATAATATATATATATATATATATATATATATATATATATATATATATATATATATATATATTATTGGAAGTTATAGTGCCCTGTTTAAGAGTCGAAGTGATTAAATAGCACAAAACAAAAGAGTTAGAACAAAAGAGGGCAATGGATAAAGAAAATAGGTTTCGGAAAAAATTGTTTTTATTTTATTTTTATTAAAAGGGGGATGGGTGGCAGTATGGTTTCTTGGAGTTGGTCATATATATAAGGTATATATATATATATATATATATATATATATATATATATATATATATATATATATATATATATATATATATATATATATATATATATATATATATATATATATTGGAAGTTATAGTGCACTGTTTAAGAGTCGAAGTGATTAAATAGCAACAAGCTCCCTCCTTCCACGCTTATTATTTCCCTTGAAATCTCCAATCAAAATTTGGAGATAGTAATTTTGTTCATCGTGGCTGAAGGTTCTGGAAAACATATATTTGAGGAAGACAAGCAACTCTAGAGGAAAATTATACAAATGAATGTTGCAGCTGAGATGAACACGTCCCATAATAACAAAATAGACTGAAACCCCCTTAAAAATGGTGTAGGATTGAAGCAAATAGTACACCATCAGCATCGCTTTGTACGAAAACCCTACACAGGAAACTTACAGTCTCTTGGCTTGAAGAACAAGGAAAATCCATTGGCTCTAAAAACAAGGAAAAACAAGGAAACAATTGAAATTGTGAGATAGTAATTTTGTTCAAAATAGTTCAAAGAACACATAATAATGCCTCTAGGGCTGGCAAAATCCCAAGCGCCCTGGGGATACGGATATAAGTTATATCATGAGGGCATATAAGGTTTTTATGGAATGGGTGGACGTATAAACTTCAGATGGGGCTCATTTGACTTGAAATTGGAAGTTGTACTGCCCTGTTTAAGAGACGAGGTGATTTAAGTGCAACCCCTCCCTCCAAGCTCATTAATTCCCTTATTATTTCCAATCAAAATTTTGTTTATCGTAGTTGAAGGATCTAGAAAACATGTATGTGAGGGAGACCCCCCCCCTGCCCCCCTCTACAGCTCTCAGGGCAAGGGTTGTAAGTTATGCCTTGGGTGCATCTAAGGTTCTTATAGAAAGGGTGGTCGTATATGCTTTGGAGGAGACTCATTGGATTGGTAATCAGAAGTTCTAGTGCTCTTTTTAAGGGTTTCCAAAATTTTGAATCCTTTTCGCCAAAGCTTTTGCTCCATAACCCTTGAGCAAGTTGGCTTTTCATTTTCCATTGTTACCACCTTCTTCTTCGCCGCACTAAATATGTGTCCGCCTGCTGCTTTAACTGCTTTAAGGTCCTGGAAATATACCTTTATGAAACTTTGGTGGCGTTACGGAAAAAAAAGGGGAAGGAGACTGCCGCTCTATATGCTCTGTGGTAACTGGATTTATAGACGGATAAAGGTACAAAAGCAGCAAATGAGGAACAACATATTGTGGTATGAATTTGGAAACATGGAAGCAAAAATCTATAGAGATAAACTGAAGATAAAATGTATTGCTAGAAACATGTTGAAGCACGTTTATAAAAACATACTATGATAAATAATAGATAAAACATAGTAAGGTATGTACGTATAAATATGAATGCAGAAACATACTGAGATAAACTAAAGATAAAACATATTGCGGCTTTAAAAGTATACTGTGATAATTTAGATATACAACATACTAAGATATGAATGTGAAAACATGAATGCAATAACATATTCAGATAAATTGAAGATAAAAAAAATACTGAGATAAAGCACATTGAATCAGGAGTGCAAAAGAATACAAAGGTGTAAATGTGAAAACCTGAATACTAGAACACATTGAGATAAATTAAAGATAAAACATATTGAAACAAAACACATTGAAGCACGAGTGCAAAAATATACTAAAGTATGAATGTGAAAACACGAATACAAAAACATATTGCGATAAAAAAAAAAGCGCAGAGTGCAAAAAATGCTATGATGTATTAGAGAAAGAATATATTAAGTTGTGAACGTGAAAACATGAATGAAAGAATATATTAAAGATGAAAAACATTGAAATAATATTGAAGTCTGAAAGCACAAATATACTAAGGTATGAATGTAAAAACATAAATTAAAAACATATTTAGATAGTTGAAAGATAAGGCATGTTGAGATAAAACATATTGAACCGCGGGTTAAAAAACATGCAAAGGGATGAATGTGAAAACATGAATACGTAAGACTATGGAGATAAATTAAGGATAAAGCATATTGGTATAAAACTTACTAAAGCCCTAGTGGAAAAACCTCCCATGACGAATACGGGATAAAGCATATTTAGATATGAATCTGAAAACATGAGCACAAAAACATGTAGTTCACATTTGGCATATGTACTGTGAACGTCTATATGATTTTAAGCCGGATTAACTTTTGAATATATTACAGTGGAATACAGTGACCGTCAGTGATTATAAAAGTTTCGCAATAAGTGAAATAACACATTGTTATTCATGGACTATATTACTATTGGATATTTTTGCTCACCCACATAAGGGGCTGTATTATTTTTTGTTCATCTATCGAAATTGGTTGGTAGTGTTCTGGTTTTTAATCTCCCCCTCGAAGAATTGCGGTAGTGTTTCTACTTATTTATTCACTAACATTATCCAAAATTGTAATTCTACAACGTCATCGATATTCCAAATTCTTGGTGCGCGTCGGCAGTGGGAGAGTAATTAAGGTGCATTGGCAATACTCTGCAGGTGTCTCAGGCAATAAGCAGAAGAGGGGAGGGACCCAAAGCAAGGGCCTTACATATCTGCCGGCATTTAGTTACCCTTAAATTGCAGGGAATAGGTGAGTGGTTCCCTAAACTTCCCTTGTTCCTGGACAGTATTGATCCATCGCTGACCTGTGTGCTTACTGACGAATTGGCGTGCTATATGGACTATGGTTATTGACTGCGCATCGCATTAACTTTTCGGAGAAGTATTATTTTTTATACATGGGTAGATCTATTTATGTCTGTCCGGTGCTGGAATTTTTCAAAATGACCAATTGCCAGGGATAAAGACACTCAATTTTTTACAAAATACGCAATTAAGCAGACAATTGAAACCTGCAAAACCTGCACTAAAGTTTGACATACTTGAGAGGAGAAGAGAGACACATCCGGCGTTATCGTTATCGTCGGACATTTTTGATCTGTTCTGCGGCCTCAAAGAAAAGGAAGATCTGCTGGTGTTTGTATTACTTGATCTATCAGACGTGCCTTCTTTTCCAACGGACCCCCCCTACAATAGTGGCCTCACGCCTAAACGAATGCGTCCGGATGCTTAATTTTTTAGTCGAAAAACAGGAAACACGTTTGCAGAGTTCATGCCCAGTTATCGAACCATTGATGGCAGCTTGCCAATCCCCCTCTGTTCCTGCGGCGCTTTAAAACGTTCCTGACAATATTAATATGGAAAGCCCTTCAAATAAGTGTGATTTTGTGAAGAAGCTTGGCTGTGCTGACAAGGTGAATCATTTCGTTAGTCGCCGAAACAGACTAGTAGTCCACATGGTTAATGAAGATTCTGCAGTGGCAGCAGTGGCTGCAATACCTAATAGTGGGAAAATTTAGGCTAAGATTATAAGAACCGAATACGCAGGTATTATTAAAATGCACACTGATTTTGATATTTCTCAAATCTCCGTGCTCGTTGAAAGTGTAATTTCTGCGACACGCTTCGGAAATTCAAGGTTTGTGCAGCTGAACTTTAAAACAAAGGATGACCTTGATCAGACATTGAAGTTTGGAGCGGAGATCGAATGTTGTTTATTTCTTGTCACTCGACCGATCGAAAAACCCAAGCAGTGTCTCACCTGCCAAGGATTTGAAAATTTCGCTCGGGAGTGTTCAAACCCGACCAAGTGTAGTAGATGTATGGGTGATCATGCGTGCCAAGCAGGCATAAAATGTGTAAACCGTGGAAAAACCCACAGAAGTAACATCTCGATTTGTGTAGGAATGAAAAAGCACCTCCCTGCTTAAGGCCAAAGAAACAATGTTACAGCCCCAGGGTGTTAAAAAATAATGTCAGCATTTTATCAGAATATAAATGGTGCCCGAGAAAAACTAGAAATTATTGAATTTTTTTTTAATACTTTCGATATTGTGTGTCTTGCCGAGCACCTTTTAAGTGAAAATAATGTGGCATTGTTAGAGCTATGCCTAATTCTCTGTTTTTTCTCAAGCCAGCAAATATTACAACTGGCAGATTCTTTGGTGGTTTAGTTAGTGCGATAAATAAAAAGTTTGCCACTTCTTTGTTAGATTGGAGTGACATTTATATTGCTGTTGAGCTAGGATGATTTGTATTGTTGTGTATTTATATGCCGACTAATTACCGTTCCCATACTTCCGATAAGAAGTTTGTATCAGCTTGTACGCCACTATCAAGGATTCTTCATAAAATTCAAGCTACCAACAGGCGGCTTCTCATCCGTGTTGATTTTAACCCGACACTGCCGTTTGCGCAAATGTTTCTGTCGTTACTTCTGCTTGGCATGTCTGTCCTGTCTGAATCTAAATCTTTCTCTCTACTACAAACACCACAACATAGACAATATAAAAAGAAGGGTCAAGCTGGAGACACAAGGTCGATTGACAAAGACCCGGAATAACAATATAGTACACCTATTGAACAAAAAAAAGAAATAAAAAAATTGCATAAAATAAATATAAATAAATCCATGACTTACCACTAGACGGAAACCCACCCACAAAACAACCGACACTCGGCGAATATCAACCCGAACAACAAAACAAAAACAGTGTGCAAGCGAGGGTAACCGATGACCGGCAACTTATTTGGAAAGAAAAAGAAAAATGAGCCCACCAGATCAACATCAAACAATCCACTATTTACTTTAAGATTTTTTTTTTTATCACTGATTCTTGAATTTATTTATAAGAATAGAATGAAGTTGCTTTTTTATATTTGGGAGAGATTTACTGTAGTCAATATATGGTAAATAAAGATGCCATGAACCCATGATCGAGAAATTTGGCGAGAACTGTGATCTCTCAGTGGTTAATTTCAGGTGCTGCATTTTCCATTTATTACGGGTTTCATGAACATGGTCAGGTTACTGAGGGAAAAAATTTCTCGTACGAAAGCACGAAGGCAGTTCTGAGCGGTCATATTTTACCTTAAATGAAAAAGAATGAAAAGTGAATAATTCCGAAACAGGGAAAATTTTAATTAATAAATATATTGTTTCAGTTTTAGATTGATTTGGATAGGAAGAAGGTGACGGTAAATACCTTTGCAAAATTTGAAGAGGCCGGTTTAGAAGAGTTTGTATCGGTTTTATATGATATTTGAATGTTGCCAAATAAATCAGGGGACAATACATAAGATGGGAAGGCACCAAGGCAAAATAAATGAGGCGTAGAATTTCATAGGGGAAAAAATGCTGAAGCCTCCTCATCACACCAACTCCTTGGGTAACTCTGACGCGTGATCTATCAGAATGTTCTTTATACGATAAATTTTCATCAATAGTTATACCAAGATACCGGAGTGAAGTTACTCTTTGAGTTCGAATATCTGTAGCCTGATCACTTATAGTTGAAATTCCTTTTGCTGTGTGTTCAAGTCTACTATAAATGATGAATTTCGTTTTGGCGGCATTCAATGATAAAAGATTAGCTTTTAGCCATACAGTCAGCTGGGAAAACACGATTTGCAGCTTCTCTTTGACATCTTCTTCCGACTGCCCTGCAAGTGTTGATCCGGTATCATCGGCGAAAAGGACATTCAGGCTGTTGGTTTCTGTTGCTTATGGAAGGTTATTTATGTATATTAGGAAGAGCAGTGGCCCAAGAATTAAACCCTGAGGAATACCAATATTGGGCAATAAGCATGGATCTGAAACTGTTTCTCTTAAAATAAGAGAAACGTGTTTTTCTCTTATGTTCATTACTCTGGGTCAACCTCTAACCTCGATTTTGTCCTTTCTGATCATCCAGAACTTCAATCTACTACTATTACCGTTTCGGATGATATCCTATCAAGTGACCATCTACACCTCCAGTTCAACATTTACATGTCTCTTTCGCAAAATAAAGCAATACCCTGTTGGTTTACAAAAGTATCAGGGGATCACATAGATGTAACGTACTTTCAGTACACACTTGATTCTTTGCGGATGAAAATTAAAATCCCTTTCCACCTTCTGTCTACTTCATCGAAAGGGGACCAACTGGACCTTGATTGCTTTCTAGCTGAGGTGACGCACGCTCTTAAGGTCGCCTTTTCTGTATCTTTACCTTCGACAAGGGTCAAAATAGGGACACAGGAACGTGGTTGGAAAGAAGATGATGAGTTGCAAGATACCAAGCACCGTCATAAGTTATGATTTCGGATTTGGGCCAACTGTGACCGTGCTCGTGCGGGTGTTATTTTTTCAATTGTTAAGTCATCCAAACGTGAGCTCCGAAAAGCTCTCTGCTGTTGGAAAAATGGACAAGTTTAAATGGCAACACGTGATATAAAAAACAAACCCCAGCAGCTTTAGAGGAGGGTTTCAAAGCTAACATAAAATTCCTCCTCGCAATCTAGCCCTATCGATGTCGCTTCGTGGGAAATAAATGTTTCTTTGCTTTTATCCTACCATCCTCCTCCGGTTGGAGCTACCTATAAAAATGTCCTCTTCCACCATATGTCAAAATTTGACCACTGGAGGAACTTTGTCATTGTTACACCTTCAGCTGTCCAGGCCCAAATTTGTCTAATGAAACCTGGTAAAGCCCCAGGATACGATGGAATGCAAACTGAGCACCTCCCATACGCTACCCCACTTCTTATGCAGTATTTATCACTATTATTTCAGGCCTGTATTTCTCAGCAATATAATCCAGCTGTTCTTTCGGAAGGTTTCGTTACTTGTGCCTTTAAGACAGGGCAAAAACTCAAAGGTGTGCTAATCGTAAAGACCAATAACTATTTGCTCCATAATTGGAAAGCTTTTTGAAATGTTGATCTTCCAAGAAATAAACACAAAGTGCAATCACGGGGACAACCAATTTGGATTTCGCAAAGGCTTGTGTGTGAAAAACGCACACACAATTTTTTGGCTATTTTAGACCGCTATAGGATGCTGAAAAAGTACCTGTATGTTTGTGCAACCGACATTTGACAGGCGTTTCATTCCATTATTCATATAACTGCTATTTTCTCTATTGAGAAGTGGAATAAATCTTTTTCTCTGCCGTCTGTTATGGAATTGGTATGGTAATTTGTCCATACGGGTAGGTAGCCAGGTAGGCTAGGTAGCCAGCTGAGCAAATCTGTCATTCTTCAGTAAGGTTTGAAATAAGGCCCTGTGCGTAGTCCAGCTCTTTTCAATAATGCCAGCAGAACCGCTACTAAAAATGTTCCTCCATTTCTAATTAAGCCCCATATTGATGTCATCCACCTCTTTTACGCAGGCAATATCCCTCTATTATCAGGTAATTTCCAGGTTCTCCAAAATACAGTTCACACAGTTTGCTCTGGTCTTAGTGAGACTGGGCTTTACGTCGCCTCCTCTAAAACTGTGCTTCTCGTCTACGGTTCGTCTCAACAACTTTCCTTTACTATCAATGTTCACCCAGAAACTATTTCTGCATCATCCTCTCTGAATTATTTAGGTCTCCCGTTTGGATCAAATATTAAAAATACTAAAATACTCGTTATCTAGGCGTTAAAAGAAAAGAATAGAAAATCGTACGGGCTGCTTGCTCGAGCTAAAGTCCAGTTTCATAAAATAACCCTGGGTAGACTTTACAACGCTTTTTTGCACCGCATGTCTTCTTCTTGGCCCCTTTGTGGAGTTTTATCACAGGTCTGAGTCGAAGAAAATTAGATATTTATTCTTCCATTTTGGCAAATATTTTCTGCAATTGCCGCTCTAGACTCGCAACCGGTAAATTTTGAGTAGATATGGCGTTTTCGATATTTCTCAAAAACGGACCAGCTTTTGGATAGGTTCCACAAGCGGCGAGAATATTGTCGACTTTCCACTTAATTGTTTAGCTTAATTATGTTGCCTAAGTAGCTGAGACGTTGTTTGTTTATTATCGGACGGCAGGCATGAAAAACAGAAAAATTCATAGCCTTTCCTGTTTTGTGAAACCAGAAATAAAACAGTTTTCTCCCTTCCCCCAGAAGTCCCTTGATCGCCCTCTATAAAGTAAAAGACAAACTTTTCTTTACGTTTTCAATTCAGTCTCTGAGACCGGAGACAAAACAGGGCATATTTACCAACCTATGTATAAATATCACCTTTTAATTAAATCTGTTGACTGTACGCAACCTCTGCAATGAGACATAGTCCTAAACATCTCATGTCTACGGCGGTGGCCAAGTCCATCAGTATATTGACAGTTTTCACGCCTTCCTCCTCCCAATATCTCGAGGCAAGCTAATTTGCCCCTCCTTCCCCTAAATAAATGACTGGTAAAAACAATCCCAATCCCAAAAGAACTACAAGATTTGCCGCAGAGAAGGCAAATATTGCAATAAGAAATTATTCCAATTTTTAATAAATAAAGTTAGTGAAATGAATGAACCGTTTTAGATTGTAAAATATTACCTTTTATCACACAGTCTTGCCTGAACTTTTCGTTAAGAAGTAATGATGCCTAGGCTATTTAAAAAAAATGGATTTTTAACCGAGAACTTTGAATGTAAGTGTGTTATTGTTTATTATTTTCTTTTCTGAAGACGGCCCTTAGATATAGGGCCGAAATATTGAAATAGGTTTTGTTCGTTCACTGTCTTGGGAAAAAAGTCCACATTATTCTCTCCTCTGTATTTGTATGATTTATTTCAATTAATCAGTTTATAGACATTTTAAAAATCAATCAGTAATATTATTGATTTTAAAAGACAATTTATTGATTTTACGAAAAGAACATTTTATTAATAAAATAATGACTGTTTAATCTTTGCTCTCCGATCATCCTCACGTCAATTCTGTGTATTCTGAATATTCGTACTTGAGAAGGTTGAGAATGAATAGTTTTCCTTACAGTTGCCCGATGTGTGGAAATTAGGAGGAAATTTGTTTGCAGTGTCTTTGGGAGTTTGAAAGGTTAAGGGATTTGAGGAAGTAGATTTTTGGAGTGGATGAGTGGGAAGAGCCTTGGGTGGAAATTTTTTTGGGAAATGAGTGTTTTATTAGTATTAGAAATCTGGCGCGGTTTATTCGTCTGGGCGTAATCCAACGTGATGGTATTATATGATGACTTTATTTGTTTTTATTAATGTTTTCGAATGGTGTCTTTTGTTTTAATCGTTTTATTTAATACTTTAAGTTTAATCTGTTTTTTTGTATTCTTTGCCGTTCTCTTAGTTTTTGCGGTCATGGCCCTGTGGTTTTTGTGCCTGTCAAATATAGTATATTATACTATCCCATCTCCCTTAATTCTTAGGCAAAAGAAATTTCTAGGTCAAGTTAGGGACTAGAAAACATAACTTTCACATTAGTTTTCTTATTTCATATTTTTATTGCTTTATCTAGTTTTTTTATATATCCTTAAAGTTTTTTATAATATTTCAGTTCATTGCAATGGTGGAATCCTCCTTATTGAAGATATTTCTGTATCCAAGGTGCCGAATGTCTGCAGAAAGTTTTATGTATCCCTCCCAAAGGTGAATTCATCGCCATCTAACGAGAGTCTTAAGACCAGAGAGAAATTGCGGAAGCTCGTTAAGGAGTTTGTCGTCGGAGAAGCCGCTCCAAGGTGAGATGAAAGTAGTGTTTTTACTTTCTATGGATTTTTTTTAGCGGGGGGGGGGGGTCTCAGTTTTTACAGAAAGAAAATTTTTCTCTCTGAAATTTCCCATAAAATTGTCTTCTACGAAAAGTAACGATTTGTGTTTTGCATTAACGTTCAAGTATTTATGAATTTTAATTTTTGGGACATGTAGGGTAACCCCAATTTTTTTTTGTAGAAAATATGGCAAACCTCGGACAACCCGGAATGGTGGAAACACTGAGTGAAAGTCAACTAGTTGCTTCAACCTGTTAGGGTACGATTACGTCTTAAGGTTGGACTTCATCTTTTTCTGTAAACGCAAATTTAATATTTGGCTTAAGGTGATGCGATACCGTAAAAATCATTTTGCGAGCCTCGGCGTCCGCTGACTGCCTCGATAAAGGGTCCATTAGCAAATCCTCCCAGAGGTAGGGTAGCCACGTGTAATACGAAAGTACTGTTTGAGCATTATTTCATCATGTATAGCGATGTAGCACGGGCTAAATCGAATTACCAAATAGTAATACTTTCGTGCTACAATTTTTAGCACTTCGTGCTACAATATTTCTTTTTGTCTTGGACAAAATGATAAGGATTTTTAAAAAAAGGCAGAGGAATTAACAAAAAGCGCAGATCGTCTTTTTTCCGTATTTGTTTCGAAAGATTGGTGCGTAGTTTAATGTAATCAGGACCGCCTTTTGTTGTGTTTGTTTCGAAGGATTGGCGCTAAGTTTGAAATAACCAGATATAAAAACATTAAAAAATTGATCTAAAACTAATCCAAGTACACTTAAACGGACCATGCGCGTATCACGGCGCAAGCTGTGACACATGCAATTTTCTTTGACTGTAGCACCGAAAATCGTTGTGTAGCACGCGAATTGGGCACTTTAAGAACTCACTGTGGTGGCAACCCTGTGCAGGGGACTAGTTAACATTGAAAGCTGTCGAGAATGTGCGGTTTGCCAGTGAGATTCGACTGAAAAGACGGAAAAGAAACTTTATGTTCTTTTGACGACGATTGTGTCATTAAAAGCTGTTGGTACCACAGGGAACTCCCAAAGCAAGCAAATTACTCACACGATGATTCCTCTGTACTGATATTAGAATATAACAGAATCGGTTTTATTTGCACAATCTCTCGTAGTCATAAAACTAAATGGCGCCTGTGCTTACAAAAAAAGGATTAAATCAAACGACGAAAAAATCAGAAGACGAATAGGATTAAATCAACGAGTCACTTACTACTTACTACAGTTACACTTACACTTACTACAGCTATAATTTGATAGAGTTGAAAAAACGATTTTACTAAAACTGGTGGTAGTGTTGATCTGTACTTATCACTTCTGAGAAGATATTAGCCAAATTCAAGGATCAAACTGAGACGACGCTCTTGAAGAGAGGGAATTTGTAAAGTGGATAATGCTAACTTATATTCAGTAAAAGCATCGCACAGTATTACTTTGACTGCTCTTTTTTGTATTGACTCAAGCTGGTCACTTAGGTAAATAGTGTTATTGACTTGTGGGCCCCATACGGGAAATGCATGCTCTAAAATTGGTCGGATGTAAGTGAGATAGGCTATTCTTAGTTGTGCCACTGAGAAACCAATTCGACGCATTAGTATAAGTGTCCGCATCGCACTATTTGCCTTTTTGATAATTGTATCGACATGAAGGCTGAAAGAGCAGTCGATGCTAAACTTGACACCAAGCACTACTGCCGAAGATTCACTAGGATAAGGAGGAGGAGGGCACACAAAGTCTCTCTTCAGGGGATTAAAGTGAAGGATTTTAGTCTTTCCTTCGTTGATTTGGAGGCTGTTCGCAGTACAATCATCTTTAAAGTTGTTGATTAGTTCGTTACAGAATTGGGAAACAGCCTCAGACTTTTCAACAATGTACTTCAGTAGGACTGACAAGTCGTCTACATACTTAAATCTTTCTTCATAGCCGGAAAGGATGAAATTTATCACTACCAAAAACAGTAGACTAGCGAGCTTAGTACCTTGTGGGGCTCCACATGTAAGCTCAACCCATTCGGAGTCAGTATCTTCTGGGAAAAGACTGTAAACGCACTGATAGCGGGCTTGTAAAAAATTGATCTCTAAAAGGAGAATATGTTTGTGCGCACCCATGGTGCGTAGATTTGTGATAGCAGCGGAATGGCGAATAAGATCAACAGTCTTTTGATAGTCTACGAGGAGAAGGTCGACTATAGCACTTCCTGGGTCGAGCCACTCGACAATGAAATGGTATATCCAACTAAATAAACAGTTGTGCTGCTGCTTTTTAAGCATCCATACTGATACGGGTCTAGATCTGCAGAGACCTGTGACATACGTTTGCGGTAAATAAACGTTTCTGCCACTTTAGAAAGGTTCGGAGCTATTGATGTAGGCCGGAGTTGATCACAAGATTTTGGACACCTTACTTTTGGAATAATGCGGACATATGCTCTTTTCCAAGCACTAGGGAATACTTGCTGACGGAAACATTGGTTGATTATAGAAGAGAGTGGTTTAACAAGAAAAATGGCGAATTCGCGTAACAGCTTTACTGGAAGCTCACCTGGGTAAGACGCACAGTTCGCTTTCAGTCTTAGGAGTTCCTTATAAACAGTGAATTCAGAGACTTCACATACGTCATCAATCCCTGCACCAGCAATGTAAGTATCAATTTCTGATTTGGTGATTGATGGAACTGTGGTACAAATGTCAGGAAAAAAAGAATTGACTTCATTAGCTGAGGTCAAGGTACCGTCCTCTTTGAGCAGCCTTAGATCTCTGACTGTTGTTTTACCAGTAAGTCTTTTTACTGAGGAATGCCATTTGTGGGGGTCTATTGTGAGTAATTTTATCCTTCACATACTGCCTCTTTGCGCGCTTATTCAGTTTAACAATATGATTACGCAACTTGGCTGAAGCGATGGTATCACCAGCGATATGAAGGTGACAACGGGTTTTTATTAAATTCTTTAGATCATTGGTTATCCACGGTTTATCAGTGTCACTCACAGCAATGACTTTTACGGGGAAACAAGTCTGAAACTGCTCCCGAAGCAGAGTATTCAGCTTATTGACTTTTATATTAATATCCTGTTCAGAGCAAATGTCCTCAAACTGATGATTACCGATCCAGCAACCGAATGTAGATATCGAGTCCTCAGTAACTGGTTGCACTGTATATTTGACTCGTTTTGGCTTCAGAATTGCCAAACTAGCTTCCCAGAATATGATAAAGTGATGAGAATTCAGAAGGGGTCCTAGGGATCTCGGTGCGTAATAAAAGTCTGTCAAGTTTGTAAAAATCCAGTCAACTGTGCTGCCACTTTGATGGGTAGGTATTGTAACGGCTTGTCGCAAATTTAAAATATTTGAAACCCATTGCCTATTAGTTTGATTAAAGTCTCCGGCAATAACAAAGCCAGGAGAGACATGCTTGTGGCGCATTTTGTCTACGAAAAACTGAATCTGTTCAATCAAATCTTTCCTGTTTTTAGTGTTTTCAGGATAATAGACCGAAGCAACAATTAAACATGAAAATCTTTATGATAAACGTACAGGTTTGCATTCGGTCCATAATATTTCGTGGTCGGAGTCAATAGGCTCACTTAACAGCTTTGAGGGTAGGTCATTACGAACATAAATACAACGCCTCCTCCTTGACGATTCAAGCCACGATCGCGACCCGTATTAAAGTAGCTTGCGTAACCTTTGATGCGCCCCGATTCCTCAGAAGTGTCCTAACATTCGCTTATTATTATTATTGAGGCGTTATTCTGCCTGTCAATGACTTAAAGTGCATCAGTTTTGTTGTTAAAAGATCTAGCGTTACACACAAGTATATTTGGCAACTGACTTTTAGCATGAGGACGTTCGGGCTTAAGAACAGGCGGGCTGTCCTGGATGGGGCTCACGGGGTTTCATCCAATCTCTTCAGAATTTTGGATGATGTTTTGCCAGCCGGACGGCGCAAGTGACATCTACCCATCCGTCATCAGTAACAGATAAGTGTCATCAGTGACATATTTTGCGTCTGATTTTTTTTTTACAAGTCTATAGCTGCGATTTGCACCAAAAGAACAAGAAACATGTATCATTGGATTCTTTAGTTTTGATCAATCCTTTCATCTAACCAGAATTCTGATATTACTTGTACATTTTCTAAGATAACTATTTGAACTTGTTTAAAAAACAAGGATATTTATTTTTGTATGTTTTTCCCGCTCTTTAGGGTATTTTTAATTTGAAAAATGCAAAGGAAATTTTGAAATGAAGTTCGGCAGATGAATAAAGCTGAATCTTAGCTGTGAAATCGTAGTAATATCGTCGTGTTGGGACAAAGAACTGTAGCAGAATAACATGCCGAGATTTTCGGGCTCACCGGGGTAATGTTGACAAGGAGGATCAAAGAGGGATTGAACACACATTCCCCTGCTGCTCCTATGAGAACACTTATCAAAGGGTTATAATTGTCTTATAATTGTGAAAATATCAGGTAAAACCTTTTGGCAGAGGCGTAATTTGCTATACTAGATAGGCCTACATACTTCAAGCATCCACAGATACAGATCCATTTTCTTTAGTATACCTTTACCTTTATAGTACTATATGACTGATTTTTCATTTTTCACTGTCATTTCGACTTGATTCAGGAAAATTGGCTACAACTTTGGCCCCCCCCACTCAAGAATTTCTCGAAATTACGCCCCTGCCTTTAGGTTTGAGAAAGACGATATGATTATTTCCCACATGGTCGGTTGCTGTATTTGTAGTGGTGGTTCTAGGCATGGACAATTGGGGCTGCCCCCCCAGTTTTCTAACATTTGACATTTAATTCCTTTTATATTTGTAGACTCCTACTGTATACTTTGCCCCCCCCCCTAGATTAAAAGGCTGGAAACAGCTATTGTGAATCTGCCACATTTAACTCTTGCAGTTGATAATGTTCTGCCATTAGAGCAATAGATCCAAGTTCGATGACTCAATTTAAAAAGTTTAAATATTCGGTACCATTTTATTCTTTTCCATTAATTTACTTATTTTCTAATTAGTTTATTAATTAATGTATTCTAATTACTTATTTTAAATTATCTTACTTGTTAATTTACTTATTACATTAATAACGTAAGTGTGTAGGTTTTTTATTTCAACTAAGCTGTTGTTTGAACTGTCTATTTTGTCGAATAATATTATAAGGTTATATTGTATAAAGACAATACTCATTATATATAACATATTTGAATCTTGTGTATAAGTATATACTTATGTTAAACATACATACATTAACTTACAACACTTACATACAAATACACACATTCAACAACATACATACAACATGTTTTACCACATGTATGTGATGTATACAAAACATACTTATATCCTTATATTTAGATATAAGAACAATATTAATTACACAAGGACAATAAGTTTATATAGTCGTTATAATGTCGAATAAGATATAATTCCAAAATTGTCTAATAGGCACCTGCCTTTTTTCTTTTTTGAGGAAAAGTAGAAGACTTCTCGACTCGTTATATTTTCTGAATATTTGTTGAGACATTATCCTAACTAGGTTATTTCTTTAGCATTTATCCAAGCTGCCATATGTTTTCCACATCGATGTACCGTCTTCGAGATGTTAGACAACATACTAGTTTAAAAAAAATGTTTTTACTTAATTTTGTCTGTCCACATCGAAGAGGAAAGTCCAAAGATCAAATCTTACTGTGCTAGTTCCTGTTTATGATATTGCCGTTGGATATGTTGAAAGAGAGGAACACTTGTTTCGTGATAGGGACTTGTCTCGCGATAGGAACCAGTCTTATGGGGTCCTGAATAACCGGAGCACTCTTGTCTAGGGGATAAATACAGACAGAAGAGAAGGCTAGCCCCTCTGATAGCGATCACCCTTCTCTAGTGCTTGTCGAGCACAAGGTAGCTCTTGTCTTCAAAGATACTAAAGTAGTATTATGTGCAAAGGTTATTGAAAACACGGCTAGTATCTTTGAGATGAAAATAAACGACAGCGAACGCCAGTGGCAATGAGAGTAGCTCGACATGCAGCATTCTCACTTTCATCACCCCCTCTATCTTGGATGACGAAAGCCATTGGGTTCATCAATATGTTTACCTAGGAAGGGAAATAAGACTTCTTAAAAGATATCAAACGATTCGTGGCTCTCGCTTCTGTAAATTTCAAGTCTCTACATTCATTTGGAAAGATGAACACCCATAAAAAAACATGAATATACGACTTTACCGTTCGTCAGCGATTCCGGTTGTAACAAATGCAGCGTGGGCATGGACCTTAAAAACCGATGACAGGCATTGACTAGCGGCTTGTGAAACTAAATTTCTTCGAAAGTTTGTCAGTATTATTTACTTCAATCGCGTATCAAACGAACGATTACTGTCCCCCCTAAATTACCCTCGAACCTCGAACCATCCGGACCATCCAAATTCAGCAACTTTGATAATAAGGACATGTCCAATGTATTTTCCCTACTAACTACCTAAAATAGCTTTCGAAGAAAGGATTGATGCCTCTTGCTCAAGAGGAAGACCTTCCAAATGCAGACGGGAAATTCTTTCCGACAACCCCTTCCCAGTACTCCTTAGGACTCTAGGAAACAGAGAGGCACACCGAATATAATGTGATGAAGATATCTGAGGAGAAGCCCGAGTCTATAAATCGGCTGGATGAGAGTTAAGTAAGTGAGGAGAAAGGAAAGCTTGGACTGGTTACGATATTAAAACTCGTCCTTGAATAAGTTTGTGTAAAATATGACGTGACCTCGCCTCGCTTTTATTTGTAGTTTTAAAAATTTAATTTTCTGGGTAGCAGATTTTTTCTTAATCTTAATGCATTTGGAGAAAAAAGTGTTGCAATTTTTCAACGTTTTTTTTTTAATTCAATTTTAATTGTAACTAATATGAAGACAAAAATAGTAAAAGGAAAGTATTTTTAAAATACATTTTCAATTTTCGCTTTGTTATATCGGATTTCTTTTCAGTCGTCAAGAAGAAACTGTTGAATGTTTACAGACCTGCTTTCATCAAGGTGTCAGAGACATGTTGATACTCTTATACCCGAGAGAGTGTCTACTGATGGACCTATTTCTTGGACAAACGGTTGCTGTAATATCTGCTGACAGGAATAGCAGCCAATTTAGCAAAGTAAGTACAGTTGAAACCATTTGAAAATTGTGACTGTAAAACCAAGATCAATCAATGAATTAACTGAGTTTAAGAGAAAGCTTGAACACAACTGAGTACAGGGAGAGTTGCCCTGAAATGCCTCTGGTGAATATTTTATCCTACGAAAGTTTTGGACGAACCATGTTCATCATTATCTCCCCTTCCAATGCCTTGGACCCTTTCCAAGGGCTCGTAGAGTACCTTTGGGGTCTCTGTATCATAAGAACATACGAGTACGTAAAATTGTTTTCCAGCATATAGTGTAACCACAATATTTATAATTTAAGTGCTATAGTTTATGTTAACTTTAACATAAATAATAACATAAAAAAATTTAAATTTAGCTAACCTATAGTTAAAATATTATTTTGCGTTTTAAGCTCATATTTTATTGGTTATTGTGTACTTTATGAATATATTTACGTACACTGGAATTAATGGGGGGAGGGGGTTAAAAGAATATTCAGAACACAATTAAAATTTAATCTATTGTTTAAGCTTTATGTGCTGTATTTTGAAACTGAAAGTATTCATGGCACAAAAACAATTTTTCACGTAACATAAGGAACCTAGAGAATAGACTTCTCCTCTATTTTAAGGTTACGCCGCTGTTAAGCTACTGAGTTTTGTCCTGGTATTTGAAGATAACCATAGAAGTTCCGAGTTCGCACCATGAATTAACAGACAGTGGTATCAATTCACGAAATATTTTATGGGAGGGGAAGGGATGCAACATTTTTTTTTTAATCTAGGGGGAGTGGGTACTTTTGCTATCTTGTTTAATTTTTTAGGTGAAAGTACCAAAAATGATTTTTCCAAATGAAAGTACCAAAAATGTATTCATTGTGTTTCAGAAAGGACAGCAAAATATCCATAAATATCGATGGGTCCATAAAGGGTCCTTAGAGGGCTTAAGGTCTTTGTAGTCTCAATCGTGTAGCCTACTATCACAATGCCCAATTTAATATATTGAAGTTTCCGTGAAAATTCACCTATTTTCGCTGTTCTGTCGAAGCTGTTCCGCTTCTCGAAATTGTCCCTAAACAAAAGTAAACTCAGGTCCTTCCATGAAGGGTCCTTAAGGTCCTTGCCATTTCTATCATTTAGCCTACTATCACAATTTCCCCTTTAATCTATTCAACTTACGTGCAATGTACCTTTTTTTGATGTTCTATCGAAGTTGTTTCGTGCCCAAAAATTGTCCCTAAATCAGTTACGAGTAAACTCAGACCCTTCCATGAAGGGTCTTTAAGGGGGCTTAAGGTCCTAGCCATCTCTATCATGTAGCTTACTATCACAATTTCCCCTATAGTCTATTCAACTTTCCGTGAAATTCACCTTTTTGTGGTGTTCTATTGAAGCTGTTCCGCGTCCTGAAATTGTCCCTAAACAAATTACAAGTAAACTCAGGCCCTTCCATGAAGGATCTTTAAGGGGTATTAAGGTCCTTGTCATATGTATCATGTAGCCTACTAGCACAATTTCCCCTGTAATCTATTCAAATTTCCATGGAATTCATCTTTTTTTGGTGTTCTATTTAAGCTGTTCTGCGTCCTGAAATCGCCCCTAAACAAATTGCAAGTTAACTCAGGCCCTTCAATCAAGGGTCTTTAAGGGGGCTTAAGGTCTTTGCCATATCTATAATGTAGCCTACTATCACAGTTTTCCCTTTAATCTATTCAAATTCCCATGGAATTCACCTTTTTTTGGAGTTCTACCGAAGCTGTTCCGCGTCCTGAAATTGCCTGGAAACAATTTACAAATAAACTCAGGCCCTTCCATGAAGCGTCTTTAAGGGGGCTTAAGGTCCTTGCCATCTCTATCATGTAGCCTAATATCACAATTCCCCCTTTAATCTATACAAATTTCCATGAAATTCACCTTTTTTGGTGTTCTATCGAAGCTGTTCCTTGTCCTGAAATTGCCCCTGAACAAATTACAAGTAGACTCAAGATCTTGCACGAAGGGTCGTTAAGGAGGTTTAAGGTCTTTGTCATCTCTATCCTGTAGCCTACTATCACAATTTCCCCTTTAATCTATTCAACTTTCCGTGAAATACACTTTTTTGTGGTGTTCTATCGAAGCTGTTTCGCGCCCTGAAATTGCCCCTAAACAAATTACAAGTAAACTCAGGCCCTTCCATGAAGAGTTTTTAGGTAGCTTAAGGCTTTTAAGGGAGATTAAGGTCCTTGCCATCTCTATTATGTAGCCTACTATCACAGTTTCCCCTTTAATCTATTCAACTTCCCGTGAAACTCACCTTTCTTGGTGTTCCATCGAAGCTGTTCCGTGTCCTGAAATTACCCCTAAACAACTTACAAGTAAACTTAGGTCAAAAGGTTACAAGTAAATTTATGTCAGTATTTTGTCAGAATATAGATGGTGGCCGTGAAGAACTAGAAATTATTGAATTTTTTTTAATACTTTTGGTATTGTTTATCTTCCTGAGCACTTTCTAAATGAAAATAATGTGTCATTTTTGGAGCGTTCGCCTAATTCTCAGTTTTTCTCAGATTAGCAAATATTATAACTGGCAGACCTTCGGATGGTTTAGCTATTGCGATAAATAATAAGTTGACCGCTTCTTTGTGCGTTTCGAGTGATATTTATATTGCTGCTGAGCTAGAGTTTTTTTAATATTGTGTATTTATATGCCGACTAATTACCATCTTCATACTTCTGATAAGAAGTTTACATCAGCTTGTGCGTCACTATCAAAGATTTTCCATACAAGTCAAACTACCAACAGGTGGTTTGTCATCTGTGGTGATATCAACACGAATCTGAATTATCCTTCACTGCTGCTTACACAAATGTTTCTGTCATCACTTCTACTTGGTATGTCTGTCCCACCTAAATCTAAACCTTTCTCTTATGTTCATAAATCTGGGTCAATATCAAACCTCGATTTTGTCCTGTTTGATCATCCAGAACTTAAATCTACCCCTATTACCGTTTCAGATGACATCCTATTAAGTGACCATCTACGCCTCCAGTACAACATTTACATGTCCCCTTCGCAAAATAAACCAAACCCTGTTGGTTTACAAAAGTATCATGGGATCACATAGGTGTATCGTCCTTTCAGTACACGCTTGATTCTTCGCTGATGAAAATTAAAATCCCTTTCCACCTTTTGTCTGCTTGATTGCTTTTTAGCGGAGTTGATGCATTCTGATCGCTTCTTCTGTATCTGTACCTTCAATAAGGGTCAAAATAGGGACACATAAACGTGGTTGGAAAGGAGATGATGAGTTGCAAGATACCAAGCACCATCATAAGTTTCAGTTTCGGTTTAGGATTATGGCCAGCTGTGATTGTTGTTACGCGGGTGTTATTTTTTCAATTGTTAAGTCAACCAAACGTGAGTTCCGAAAAGCTCTCCGCCGTCGGAAAAATAGACAAGTTCAAACGACAACACTTGAGATAAAAATAATTCCCAGCACCTTTGGAGGAGAGTTTCAAAGCTGACATCAAGTTCCTCCTCGCAATCTAACCCTATCATTGTCGCTTTTTGGGAAAGACATTTTTCTTTGCTTTTTTCCGATGATCTTCCTCCGAGTGAAGCTACCTATAAAAATGCTTCCTCCACCATTTGTCAAAACTTGGCCACCGGAGGAACTTTGTCATTGTTACACCGTCAGCTATCCAAACCCAAATTCGTCTAATGAAACCTAGTAAAGCCCCAGGATACGATGGGGTGCAAACTGAACACCTCCTATATATCCAGTTAAGTAATTTTGTATCTGTTCACTGTCAATTAAAAGGTTTCATCCCTATTTTGAACTGTTTTACTTTCGTCATGGAAAGGCAGTGTGGTCTTCGAAGTTATCTACTCCTTATGCAGTATTTGTCGCCATTATTTCAGGCTTGTATTTCTCAGTAATATATTCCAGCTGCTCTTTCGGAAGGTCTTGTTACCTGTGTCTTAAAGAAGGGCAAAAACCCAAAGGCTTGTGAATCGTATAGACCAATTACTATTTGCTCCACAATTGGTAAGCTTTTTTAAAAGTTGATCTTCCAAGCAATAAACACAAATTGCAACCATGGGGACAACCTATTTGGCTTTCGCGAAGGCTTTGGTGTGCAAAACGCGCACGCAACTTTTTTGACTATTTTAGACCGCTATAGAATGATGAAAAAGAACCAGTATATGTCTGCCGTCGGCATTTTAGAGCCGTTCGATTCCATTATACATTCACATGCTATTTTTTTCTCTATTGAAAAGTGGAATATACCCTTTTCTCTGCCGTCTCTTATGGAATTGGTATGGTAATGCGTCCATACAGGTGCGGCTAGGTAGCCAGCTGAGCAAATCTGTCATTCTTCGGAAAGGTGTGAAAAAAGGCCCTGTGCGTAGTCCAGCTCTTTTCAATAATGTCATCAGAACCGTTATTAAAAATGTTTCTCCATTTCTAATTGAACCCTATGTTGATGTCAGCCATCTCTGTTACGTAGACGATATCCTTCTACTACCAGATGATCTCCAGCTTCTCCAAAATACAATTAATACAGTTTGTTTTGGTCTTAATAAGATTGGGCTTCAGGTTGCCCCCTCTAAACCTGAGCATCTCGTTTACGGTTCCTTTGAACAACTTCCTTTACTATCAACGTTGATTCAGAAACTATTTTTGCATCGTGCTCTCTGAATTATTTAGGTCTCCCATTTGGATCAAATGTTAGAAATACTAAGGCCAAAAAAAAAACTCAAAACAAAATCGTCTACGAATGAGGTGGGAGGAGGTCGTAAGAAAGGATTGAAGGAAAATTGCGATTTCTTGGGAGTGTGTAAAGAAGGAGGCTTTAAATAGGTTTGGATAGTTTTTTTTTCATTATAAAGAAGGAAGCTGTAAATAGATTTCGATTGAGGAGGTGTGTGTGTAGCTGTTTTGGCCTCAGAGTGAGTTAGTGCTGCAGTGAGTTCTTAATAGTGGTAGCAGTAGTATTACAAGAGAATGGTGTCAATTCACGTAAATATAAGGGGAGGAGGAAGGAGTGCAAAGTGTATTTTTCCAAAATGAAGAAAAATGAAGAAAGGGGCAACTTGTTGTTTTCTTCCTTTTTTTTTAATCATCAATATTTTTTTGTTCATGATATAATAAAAGATCTTTTCCAATATTAAACTACAAGTTCCACAGATATTTTTGCTGTAGAAACCATTTTTGCAAAATATAAAATGCATCTACTAAACAATATTCATGGATCTAAAAGAGTCCAAAATCTTTGATGCGGGATTTGTAGATGTCAAAGAGTGATGACATCTAGGAACAGTGCTCAGAAAAAATTGAATAGATGTCCAAGTTATTTTGCTGTATTTGAACTAGCTTTAAAATGCTATGTAAAATGCTAGTCACAGTTATTAGTTTAATAGTTTAATAGTTATTAAATCGATTTAATGGAAAATTTTGATAAGTTTTTAAGTTATATTTACCGATTATTTATTTTAATTTAACGCATGAGCAGATGCACAATAAAGAATTATTTCTCTATAAAGCTACAAGTTTCTTGTTAATTAAGTAAATCGCTGTATATAGCTTTTTAAATAAAAAAAAAATACCGTCAGTCTCATTCCTAAGACTTCATTTTAAACCTTAAAATGTATCTCAATAAATTTTACCTTTTAGTAATATTTTAACTTTCTATATCAACTTTCAATTGCTTCAACTTCAGTTCGACCGCTTCACAGACGGTGTATTAGACGTCATACTCTATTTTTTTTCAGCCCCCTCGACATCGTAAAAATCCGACTCCTCAACATTTATACGGCATCTTCTTTGCTTTAAAAAAAGAAAATCAAAGATGCCTAATAATTTTACTTTCAAAAATCAACAGTGTAAAATCTTAGCTTTGAAAAATAAGTGCTTGAAAATTTTTTCTTGTTTTAACAAAATTGCATTCCATATCGAAAATAATTGAAAATTGAATTCATGTTTTTTTTTTTTTGGGGGGGGGGGGTGTGGTGGTTATTCCATTTTTGAAATGTCAAGAAATTAATCGAACTTGTTTCTGAGTAGAATTTTTCTGTAGAATCAATAAAATAAAACTCTGAATGTCATTTTATCGTAATTTCCTGTCATGTATGTGAGCATGGAACGTTTAAAAAACACTATTTATTAAATAACTTAAGATTTATTATCAATTTATTATTACATCAATTTTATTATTTTTTTCACATGATCGTATAGTTGTATTTTTCTGATCAAATTAAATAAATTTAGTTTGATCAATTTTATCAAATTAAAATTTATTATTACTACTATTATTTTTTTTATTCCTGTTAAATTTATTATTAATTACTATTTAATTTATTGTTGAATCTATAAAATCTACTTATTAAGATGCCTAGAAGTTGTGTTTTCATGAAACTTGCGTTTAAGCTATGAATCAGAGCCGAGGAACAAATCAACCTATCTTCTTACTAAAAAAAAAATAATATATCGGTCAGAAGAAGGTCTGGATTTATGATATTTACTTGCGGAAAAGGCCTTACTATGGAATGGACGGTTTCAAGTTGGTTTCATAACCATGCAATATATAAATGGGTCCTTTCATTTTCTCATCCAGAGGGACAGTTTTAGCTTCAATTAGGAATAAAATACCTATCAGATATGAATAAAGTTGTGTTAGTTGTAACAAAATCGTTCGAGTTTCTCTCTCCTATAATCCTACTTATGTCTTTTGTACTAAATCCATCTTGTGGAATGGTTTTATTTTATTTGATGAAACAGTATATCATATTTGCTAACGCTATATAAAGTTTTTTTTTATTAGTTGGTTATGAAGTTGTCAGTTGCTTGTAACGTTATTAGTTGTTTATAAAGTTATGATTACGTTATATTAAGATTTTATTAGTCATTTATTATGTTATCCTTTTGTAGGTTGTATCCTTGAGACAGAGGAATGGATTTTTCTTTTTTCATGAATCTGGAAGTGTTTCTGCCCGATTTTTGCATCCTCAGGCCTATTTAAAAGACGGGGCTCGACAATCTGCTAGTGGTAACTTATGACTTTTATTTTCTACTTGTTATTTATTCAAAAAGAATTTAGCTCTTTTTTTTCAATTTTGAGGGTCGTGAATCATCTAGGATAGTTGTACAATAATGTCAGCCAATAAGGCCGCTTCATTGAAATATCAGGGATCGGCTTTCTTAAATACATCTCGAGACTACACTGGGTGTACATGATTTTCGACAATAAAAACAGGAAATTTGAAGGAAACACAATTAAGAAACCGAACGAGGGTAATTGTCAGCACGTGAAAAAAAAAATCAACCTCATTTGATTTGTCAAGTACTTTTATTATTTTTAATTATTTTATTATTTTTGACTTATTATATATTCTTAATTTGTTCATTAATTTATTTACTTTAATTTATTGTTTTTATTAGCTTATTTTTTATCTATTATTTAATCGTTTTTTGGTGTACGACCAGTCTTCTTCTAGATATTTCTGGAAAATGGATAAACAAGGCTATTCTTACTTAGCTGTAGCTTTTTTTTTTTTAATTCGGATATTTTTATTAACACAAACGATACAGTTTTATTAACATAAACTGAATCTGTAAAAGTTATAAATAAAAAAAGGGAACAAAATTAAAGCTGGAAAGCAAATCTGGGTAAAGTATAGATATAGTCTCCGTTGATAAATTTTGAATGCGTTTCAAGACGAACATACATAATGTTCGACAAGTTACGAAGAATAGGGTAAAAAAATAATAAGAAACTAAACAATTATCATTTTCAGCGACTGAAAAAAAAAACCTTTTTAACCAATGGTAAGAAAAAATTTCTCGTTTGGGCTCTTGATTATTTTTGAATTTTTTCTTCGTATTCTTGTTTTTTGTCAAAATTTAGTTTTCTTCTAGAAATTTCTGGAAAATAAGAAAACAAGACGGTTCTTGCTTAAGGGCAACTCGGGGAGAAGGCTTGCCCAAAGGAAAAGAGATATGATTGTCCTATATTTCCTTGTTGAAAAAATGTACTTTAATTAACTTTGTTTATTTTTGTGAGAAATTTCGTTACAGATAAGTTTCTCCTAGACATTTACATACAATGAAAAAACAAGGCTGTTATTGCTTAGACGCAACTAAGGGAAAAGGCTTGGTCAAAGAGAAAAAGAGAGATGATTATCCTATATTTCTTTTTGAAAAAGTGTACTTTAATTAATTTATTTAATTTTTGTGACAGTTTTTGTCGCATATCAGCTTTTTCCTAGATATTTTTATAAAATGAAAAAAATAAGGCTATTCTTGTTAGATGTAGTTAGGGGAAAAAGATTGGTCAAAGAGGAAAAGACAAGAGGACCGTCCTGTATTTCCCCGTTGAAAAAAAAAGTTTGTTTATTTTTGTGACAATTTTCTTCACAGATCAGTTTCTCGTGGACGTATCCATAAAATGAAAAAACAAAGGCTATTCTTGCTTAGATGTAATTAGGGGAAAAAGATTGGTCAAAGAAGAAAAGACAGAGGACTGTCCTGTATTTTCCTTTTGAAAAAATTGTACTTTAAATAAGTTTGTTTATTTTTGTGACAATTTTCTTCACAGACCAGTTTTCTCGTGGATATATCCATAAAATAAAAAAACAAAGACTATTCTATGTAATTAGAGGAAAAAGATTGGTCAAAGAGGAAAAGACAGAGGACCGTCCTGTATTTCTCTGTTGAAAAAATTGTACTTTAAATAAGTTTGTTTGTTTTTGTGACAATTTTCTTCACATATGAGTTTTGTCGTGGATATATCCATAAAATGAAAAAACAAAGGCTATTCTTGCTTAGATGCAACTTATATAGAAAGCCTGGACGAAAAGAGGAATTACTGTCTTATCTTTCCCTGTAAAAATGTACTTGAATTACCTTCGTGACAGATCAGTTTTCTCCTAGATATTTCTAGGAGGCATGGTTTAGTCAAAGACCGCCTAGATATTCTATGGGCGAAGATTTAGTCAAGGAGAAAAAGAGAGATGACTGTCTTATATTTTCTTGTTGAAAAAGTATGCTTTAATTGCCTTAGTTTGTACCGATTTTTGTCACAATTTCGTCGTAGATCAATTTTCTTCAAGATAGCTCGAGAAAAAAGTTTATTCTTGTCTAGATGTAATTTTTTTTTATACAAATAGTTTATAACATAAAAATCAATTTTATTAACATATAAAAAATCTAGAAAAATTTATAAATACAACATGGGAACAAAATTAAAGCTGGGAAACAAATCTGAATAAACTAGAGATAATCCCAATTTGATAAATGTTAAATAAATTTCAAGACCACACTGGTAATGTATGATATTCGACAAACAAACGAAGAATACGTTACAAAAAAAAACTATTAAAAACCAAACAAGGGTGATTTTCAATCATTGAGAAAAAATCACCGTTATTGATTTCTTTATTATATTTTTCTTCTTATTCTTCCATTTTTTGTCGAATGTCAGTTTTTTTCTAGGCATTTCCGAAAAAAGAACAAGGCTATCTAACTAAGATGTTACTTTTTCATTTCAATTTAAACAGTTTTATTCATACAAACAAAATAATTTTACGAACATAAGTAAAACCTGGCAGAAATTATAAGTGAAGCATGGGAACAAAATTAAACAAATCTTGATAAAGTATATAATCTCGGTTTGATAAATCCTAAACACGTTTCAAGGTCACACTGGCTGTGGATGATCTTTGACAAAAAGAAACAAACAAAGAAAACAAAGAATAAATAGTTAAAAAGCCAAACAACGGTGACTTTCACCCAGTGGTAAAAATCCCCCTCGTTTGGTTTCTTAATTATTTTATGATTTTTTCTCCGTTTTTTGTCAAATATACGCAATTCAGTGTGACTACATGTCGCATTAAAGCAGAAAAAATGCACTAGAAAAGTTAAATGAGGAGAAGGTCTGGTCAAAGAGAAAATAAGAAATGACAGTTCTGTATTTCCTTGTTAAGAAAGTATGCTTTTAATACTTTAGTGTATTTTTGTGACATTTTTCGTTGTAATTTTATCACAGATCAGTTTTCTCCTAGAAATATCACTAACCAGTATCAAATTATCGAAGACATCTAATGCCGAAAAAATATTATCAATGAGAAACGCATGCGTCTCAGTAAATCGGGTTGGTATAAAAACTGAAGGTAGAGTTCCGAAAGAGAGCATCATCGACAAGAGACCTATAAATGAAGCAGAATTTTGATCCAGCAGGTTGAGGTTGAAATTCCCCATAAAGATTAGCTCACAGGGATGCTTTAGAACCGAGTCCAAAACCTCTTCCAGAACTCTCCTGAACGAAGAAATAGATCCACTAAGGGACCTGTAAACCAAACCCGCAGCCAAATCCTTACACCCTGACTTAATATCAGTAAAAAGGGATCCAAAGATTCCTTCCTTATTTCTGCTCAAATCCCTTCGGACATTGTATGCAGGACGATCAGCAATATTAAGGGCAAGGCAACCTCTCGCAATCTATCTCCTGTTCAGCCTCTCCATCTTATATCCTGGAATATCTAAAAGCATATTCTTATTTGAATCCAGGAAAGTTTCACATAATCCAATAATATCAGCCAGTTCTAACTCTAACTATCCGTTTCAGCTCATCAAAAGACGAGCAAAGTCCCTGAATTTTAAGGTGAAGCACAGAGAAAATACCACCTTTTTTAATCGAAAAGTAAGTCGTTTCTAAATGTGATGTAGTATCCCGTAAGTAAAGATTTAAGGAAAATAGGAACTGCTTGGGAGGGTGTATAGTTGGAGGCTTTGAATATTGGGATAGAGGATGAGCGTGCCTAGCAGTGTTGGTCTCGGGCGGCATGGTAGTGCAGTGAATTGTTAGTAGTTGTAGTAGTATATAAAATTATTTTGAAAATGGCCGAGAAGAAGAAGATAGTGTCTTCAATCTATTGGCTCATACATACTGATACATAGCATGCATATCTGTATCCATAAGTTGACATAACCTACTCTCCAACTCAAACTAATTTTAGTCAGGTCTCTCAAATGTTGGAGAGGGACTCTGAAAGGCTTTGCTGAATAAAATGCCCCTCTAGGTTTGTAAGCCTTTGTCAGGTCACACCCCGTCACAATTGCCACACACCTTGAACTGGGTTTGAAGCAAATGTATATCTCCCCTGACATTCTTCTCTATCTTGAAAGTAAAATAGCAAGAGAGATGAATTTGACCTTGCTGGCTGCTCAATCTGTATTAGTATTTGCAAGTAACGTGACAGTCCCTGTTATTCAGCCACAACACAACCAAGCAAGTTTGTGGGGTTCACACGACGAATGTCGGAATGTGGAGAATGCTTCTCCAGCAGCTGAATCTATCATGGTTCTATAGATTCACTCAAGTCTCATAATACGGGATTATATGAGATTACGTATATTACGTAAATTACGTATATGCGGTTGCCACGAAATTAGTGCCCGTGCCTGCCACCTGTGTCCCTTCTGAGAGTGTTTTCCAGGATTGGTCACTTAATCACTGAATAATGGTACCGACACTCAGGAAAGACATTGACATGTTGCTTTTTTAATTTCCAAAAATAACCAGTAGTTTATTTTTCTCTGTCCTGAACCTCAATAATTTCAAATCCGGGTTTTCTTGATATTTGTATATGTAATCGAATTTTCTGTTCATTATTTCATTTTATATTATTCGAAGTAAAATACTCTTTAATTATAATTTCTGTTATTGAACTTTGGCAAAAACAAGAGTTAGTCAGAGCAAAAACCTGATCTAAAATCGATATCGAAAGTAAAAATATCAGTTTATTGGTTAATCAAATTATCACCAAACACTATCTTGGAGCGAATGATGGTTAATTGAGCAGATGTTTGAGGGTAACGCGTGTGCTATTAAACAGTTGCGTAAGTCTCTTTGTATAAGGATTAAACATAGGGAATCATGTTTGAGGGGATAGTGTATTAGGGCTGTTAAGTTCATTTAGGAGTCGAATGTATGAATTTAGGTTGTTGACAGCATGGTTGCTTGATAGTATATAGGCATATTTATTATACCAAAGTTTTCACAGCTAATTCGTCTTCTAGTGATTTCAATGGCAACCCTTCAAAAGTTATTTTTATTCTGTACAAAGACCATTTCTTCAAACTACTGTATTTTCATAGATGAATAAGTAGTATTTTAAGCAAATACTCTATTATTGCCCAGCACTACTTGAGAGATTTGTCGGCGAATCTCTAAAAATTTTAATTTGTGATTCACGGTTTGTCATTGCATATTGCAAAATATTTGTCATCAAAGAATATCTTGAAAATAGTAAGATGCTAGTCAAAACTGGGCTTCAAACCAAAAGAATTTCAAATTTTGCCATACGGCCTTTCTATTTTCACATGTTAAACCATTCAAGATCGAAGTCTTGTAAAATTATCTTTCTCTTTTTGTGGGAACTATTTTATTTAACTAAAAAATTTGCATTGTTGTTGAATAAAAAAGGTTTCCCCTATCAAAGGACAAATAATAAATCAACGTTTATTCATTAATATCATTAAGGACAAAAAGCTTCCTAAAAGAATCATTTTTGTAAGAGTATAATATGATACTAATCAGTAGCGCCCATTGGGGAGAAGTGGCAGGGTTGATACTTTAGATGTGAAGGAAGATATATTTTGTGAGAAGAAGAGTTATGACATTATTAAAAGGATCAGAGGCAACGCTATAGCATTGTCTATAGTAAAAGTCATAAGGCTTCAATGTTTTACTTTTTTTCTCAGATGGACTTCATTTGGAAGGGGTAGTTGTAGGAAGCGGATAACTTCGGAGGGGACTCATTCGATTGGAAATCGGAAGTTCTAGTGCCCATTTTGGAAGGGGGTAACTTCGGAGGGGACTCAATCGATCGGAAATCGGAAGTTCTTGTGCCCATTTTGGAAGGGGGTAACTCCGGAAGGGACTCATTCGAACGGAAATCGAAAGTTCTAGTGCTCTTTTTAAGAGTCAAAAGTGATTGGAGGCTAACTAGACCCTCTCTTGCCGAAATCTTGTTAGTAATGATCTTTGCCTGATCGTTTTATTTTTATATGATTTTTGTACTATTTTGAACGAAGTCTCGAAATTTAAAATTTTGCTGTCTAAAAATTTTGATCAGTTGCATTAGGGAGAAAGAGAACGGGATGGTTATCTCTAAATTCGATCGGATGAAGTTGGGGAAAAGAAAGCGCTGTTTGGGGGGGGGGGCTAGTTGCCCTTTGATCACTTTTGACTCTTGAAAAGGGAAATAGAACTTTCAATTTCCAATTGAATGAGCCTCCTCGAAAGTTTATGTGGCCGTCTTTTTGAGAAAAGCCTTAAATCTTTGGGGGCATATTTAAAGCCTTGCCCATGGGTTTTGGGGGGTTTTGTCGACCCTGAAGTTCTTGTTATCTGATCTTTGGACTATTTTGAACTTTCGATTTCCACTCAAATGAGCTTCCTCCGAAGCTCGTGTGACTACCCCATTCATAAAAACCTTATATACTCTCGGGAATTAACTTAAAACACTTGCCCCCAGGCTCTGGGAAGCTGGAGGGCATGGGGAAGGGGCTAGTTTCCCTCCGATTTCTTTTGACTCTTAAAAAAGGCACTAGAACTTCCGATTTCCAACTGAATGAACCCTCTCTGAAGTTTATACGACAGCCTCTTTTGTATGCAGTGCCTTTGGAAAAACAATGCAGTGCCTATTTTGGCCCTTTTCTTCCACTTTTAGTGCCATTGGTCACCCCTAACCCTTTGATGTTAAAGAAAAGTAAATTCAGTCCCAATTATCGCTAATGAAAAAATTAAATAGTGGTTACATATGTATATTTGATATCCTGTACTTTCTTCCCCTTGGCAACTTCTCAATTTTTTTTTTTATACTTTATTTCCTCCCAGGAAGTTCCAATTTCCTTTAAATCTTTCTTTGACATCCTCCCACCCCAGACGAGGACGACCTGCTTTCCGTTTCGCCCTAGACGGTTGGCCGAAAGGGACAGTCTTCGGCAATCTGTCATCCTTTATCTGCAGAACGTGCCCTAGCCATCTCAACCTTTTTTTTATTATAGCCCTAGAAAGCAGGATGAACCACATTTTTCTTACCGCCTACAGTTTGAAATACTGCCAGTCAGCCGGGTACCCAGAACAATCCTTAGGCAATTTCTCTAGAAAACATCTAGTAAATCTTCATTCGCTTTTCCGAGTGCCCATGCTTCTGAGCTATATTTGACCACTGTACATTCCAATATTATAATTTTGGTTTGCAGACTTATCTCCCTATTTTTCCAAATTTATTTTAAATGTGAAAAAAACACCCTGAGCCTTGGCTATTCTACTTTTAACAACTTCACTGCCCCCACCTTTTCTCATATAAATATCTAACAATGCTTCTTTTTCAGATATCAACTGGAGCTCCCAGGCTTTATTTACAGATGCTTCGAATGACCTAGTTTATGATCAAAAATGCCAAGTCGATTTTATAAGGCTGACATCTGTAAACCGATTTTTAGGTGGCGCTGTCAATCCCTTCACAGAACGACATTTATGTAAGCAAGCTTTCTTATATATTTTTTCGAACCAATGATGATGTAGAACTGTCTGAATTTTGGTGGCAATAATTTTTTTTGAATATTTTTTTCTTTTCTATTTAAATATAGCAAAACGAACCTAAGGTAAATCTTAAACTGAGTAACAAAGTGAAAAAAAGAACAATGTCAGGCATGTCTTATGTCTTAGATATTCTGGGGCTTAAGGAAAAAAAACAAAAAACTTTTGGATTACATCTGACACAAAAACTCTAGGGATAGCTATAAGCAATAAAAAGATATATTTTAGCATAAAAGGTCTGCAAATGTTTCCAGTATATAGTATGTATAAACTTCGAGATAAGTATTTTCTTAATAATATATATATATATATATATATATATATATATATATATATATATATATATATATATATATATATATATATATATATATATATATATATATATATATAAAAAAAAAAAAAAAAAAAAAAAAAAAAAAAAATTGCTTGGTTTATGTTATACATTTTATTTTTTGGTTCATATTTCATACTATAAAGTATATTTTATATTTGTTGCTTGGTTTATATTATTTCTTGTTTTGTAATCTTAATCTTGTTTTGTAATTCATTTGTGTGTGTGCTGGAGCTGTAAGCCCAAACAAGCTTTGCTCCGGGCCTTTTTTTTTTTTTTTTTTATTAATATATATAAACCCATCTTTCTCTCTCTCTCTCTCTAAAAATTTAAACCCCCCTATTATGTAAATAATTTTTGACAGGTGTCCTGTGGTGGCGCAGTGGATTTGACCTTGTTTTGTATATAGAAAAACACTATTTTCTATATTGTGCGGGTTATTTTATCTATTGTTTTATATATAGCTTGTAAACAATTATATATATATATATATATATATATATATATATATATATATATATATATATATATATATATATATATATATATATATATATATATATATCTTAGATAACCCATTTATAAATTCATTTGTTTTATTGCAAATCAAACGAAAATAGAGAAATAAAAGAAAATTGAGGAGTGAGGATAAAATCAAACAAAATAGAAGATAGATTTTTTTCATTTATATTAATAATAAAATTAATTGTTGAGAGTTTATTGACTTTCACGAAACTGAACACAATTTAGGGATATTGAAAGCAAGGCTTTAGATGGGATGTGTTTTACTGGGTTTGAACAGCCACCCGAAATTCTTGTCTGAGTCTTAAAAAACGTATAAAAAAATGCATATGGACAGTTTATTTGTATCTTTCACGCGTTTTG
The DNA here is from genome assembly GCF_032884065.1 of Artemia franciscana. Taxonomy (NCBI): domain Eukaryota; kingdom Metazoa; phylum Arthropoda; class Branchiopoda; order Anostraca; family Artemiidae; genus Artemia; species Artemia franciscana. Next base: position 6,910,036 of record NC_088865.1, read on the forward strand.
CTGAGTTTTCTGTATCTTACTCTAAAAAAAATAACTTTCTTTTGAACAAAACTCCTTGATATGCCCTTGAGTGGGAGGGTTTAGATAGACGGTAGCAACATAATGTACATAAAGCTTCTGAATACTATCAGTCAGTATTTTTCTTTTTTACTTCACAAAAACGAATGGGTGGGTGAATGAGTAATGTAAAGCAAAAATATGATAAATAAATGACCAATGACACATTCTGTTCTTATAAATGGGATATTTTACAACACAAAGGACATATTTTGGATGTTCAATATGAAGATTGGATTGTTGATAACTTACGAGTGGAGTATAGAGATTATATAATGATTACATAGATTATTTATTATGTCTAGATTATATTATAAATAGATAATATAATCCTATATGGAAGTCTTACGTGACTTGAGTATTGAGATTACGTATTGGTTATGTAGATTATAGACTACATATATATTAAATTATCTATAGGACCGGATTTAAGCTTTGATGCCCCTAGGCCCAAGTGGTTTTGCCGCTCAGTTTCTGCGAAATATCTGGGGAAATCCTCAAATATTCGGGGATAGTGGAAGCACTGAACAGAACCCAACTGATGAGCCTAAAGTATTGAAAGAGAGAGGTGATACCCAACTCTTAGCTGCTATTTTTGGGAGACATCTGACAGTTTAGAAGTGTCCACGGAATTTCTGTGCTGTTTTAAAATCACACTTTTATGAATAGGCAGTACGGCGAAGGAGTGCACTTGGCACTTTGACGATGAATCACGTCAGTCCTGTTTTGTTAGAAAAAAATCACTCAGTGATAATTTATTGTAACCCCTGGGATCGTGCACCTCTAGGCCCGGTCCTAGTTGGCCTATTGGTAAATATGGGCCTGATGATGTATTATATATTGAATGGAGTCTATGTAGTAAAAAAACGATTTTTTCAGCCAAATGGTTATTAAGTTAAACTTAAAATGATCTCGTTATTTAGCTCACGAGGAAAAATATCACTCCTTCTACATTCTGGTCTTCACGCTAAATAAGTAAAGATTAGTGCTTTTCTGAATGCATTTTGAGGACAACAAATGTATTTTGTAAATAATATGGAGCTTTTAGTGTTTTATCCAGTGATTGCCTTTCAATATTTTTTTTTATTTAAGGACGTTTTTATTTTAAAACTATTATTTTTATTATTTAATTTATTAGTGTTTCTGTTTTATATGGCTTTCAAAATGCTTCGACTGAAAGTTCTTTTTGTTTTTAAGTAGATTCGGATAATTAACCTCTTCTGTTCCCAAAGCCATGTAATAAGAAAAGAAATCTTTTACTGTTTATCACATTGCATTATTCTTGAAGTATTGAGAAAGTCAAACTTGGCTTAATCAATTGGATATCGAGGGGTGTTAACGAAATTGAAGTCTTGTTTTTCGAGTCTATATAATTATTATATCAAATTTTTTTCTTTGTTTAAATCCACGAAGAAAAATTTTTCACGCAAAAGTTTTACATATGTATAAATATTAAAAATGTTGGAATATTACGTTGATTTCTTAATGTGCATTTATAAATATTAAAGTAGTACGTTAATAACTTTAAAATGTTGCATAACCCTCATGTAAAATTACGAAAATAGGATAAAAGAACTTTTATGGGACTCAGTGATATAGATAATAGCGAAACTATTTTTAAGAGGTCGATGACTCTCATATTCATACAAGATAACTGATGCAATGAGCAAACGTTATACACACGTTTGAGGGGATGCTGACTTCTCACCACCTGGTGTGCATCTTGGAACGCCATGTTGGTTGCACAATTTTGCCATTCTTGGCACTATTCCCGAAACGCTTGGTACTCTCCCCAGAACACTTGGAACAGTTCCGTTTCGCTTGGAACACACTACCTGGTGTACATGATTCCTGAGAGAGCAACCTCTCACATAGGTTATATATAAATGGAAAAGAATCTACTCTTTTGAGGAGGATGACTTTCAGAATCTTTTGAACATGGTTGACGCCATAGCAGTTAGGAAAATTACAATTATGTATAGTTAGGCTATACAAAAGCAGAATTGCACCTTTGAAGACAGTGACTATCACAATTTTGCTAATGTATAAAGAATATAGACCAAACTAAAAGTATTAATTCCTTCACGAGATTCTTGAATTAATCATCAGAATTCTCTCAAACCGAGGGACTGTCCACTTTAAAAACATGTACCGGGTTGCACGTGCGTAGGTGAAGCGCCTAGCACTTTACATTTTACGAATGAGTCTACTCATTTGCAGCGGAAATTCTGTAAAATAAATAAAAAATATTTAACATTATCTTTAGTTTTTTTTTTACCTTTATCCTTTTTCCCAGTGCTTATTGTTTGATATACGGTCAATCCAACCAGTACCTGAATCAACAAAATCATTATCCTTACCCAGTTAAATTGCATGGTGAAGCAGAACACCATCGTGGGAGGATCCTCTATAGGAGGACAACTGCGGCAGGGCGTAAGATCCAGATTTATGGACAACGGCCTCTGTAAAGGGCTGCCTCGACCCTTTCGGGGTACCTGCAAGACTGGGAAACTTGCGGTCAATTTTTCCCACTTGAGGAGTGGCGCCCCTCGAGGAAATTATAGCCTAGTAAACAACACAGCACTCGTACGGGATTCTGATTATTGGATAATTTTCTGGGCTTGGTTTGTTTTGATGGGCGTTTTCGGGCTGAAAAACCTCTTCCTAGCTAATTTATCTACTATGGGCTGCCTCCCCGTAGTAGCATAATATTTGTGGGCATGAATATATAATGAGTCGGAGGTAATAGGCTTGGGACTGTCTGTGCAGGATTTCGACTCTTGTTGATAGAAGAGCATCGCCAAGTGCTGAAAACCATGTTGTGACCAAGATGGGCCCAGGATTGCACAAAGCCTCCAACTTACTGGAGGTCCCAGGGACTTCTTGCTGTCCGGTTCTAAGCCGGCTTAAGCGCTTCGGTGTAGACTTGAGAAGATATGTTGGTCCCCATCCTGCACTGGTATCCGGGATCACTGCTTTTCTTGAGGCCAAAATAATTTCAAAGATTTAAAGAACATGAAAATTGGAACTTGGAATGTTACGACGTTAAAAAATGACTATCGCATCGACATTTTGACTGACGAATTCAGACGGTTTGAACTGGATTTATTAGGAGTTTCAGAAACTCATATCCCAGGGGTAGGAAGCATGAAATTAGGTGACATAGAATTTGTTTACTCAGGAAGGAAGGATGGGGTACATAGACAGGGAGTAGGGCTCATGATGAATAAGGAAGCTGCTAAGTCTTGTTTAGGCTGGGAAGGTATTAATAATAGAATACTAATTGCTCATTTTATGACTAAAAAGTTTAGGGTATCAGTTATAGTAGTATATGCCCCCATTGAACCAACTGATGGAGATACTAGTGACTCAGATGAATTTTACTTACAGTTACAGGAGCAAATAGACAGGGTACCAGGTAGAAATATGGTGTTTTTGCTAGGAGATTTTAATGCCCAGGTTGGTAGAAATAGGGATAGATGGTATCCTAGCCTAGGTAATTTTGGTGTAGGAAAAGAAAACAGTAATGGCTATAGGCTTTTGCAATTTTGTAGGTATAACAACCTAGTTATAACCAATACGGTGTTTGGTCACAAAATGGCCCATAAGTTGACATGGTATTCACATGGTAATCTTATTGATTATGTTATTGTAAACAGAAGACTAGCAGGATCAATACAAGATACTAGGGTGTATAGGAGTGCCGTTATTGATGTTAAAAGTAAAGATCACCATCTAGTAGTGTCTAAGGTTAATTTAAAGCTGAAATTTCGGAAGAGTAACTCCTTCCCGGAAAGTTATGATGTTGGTAAACTTCAGGATGAAAATTTGAGAAAAAAATTCCAGGAACAGTTGAGTACTAAACTTGAGGGTTTAAAATTTGACAATGTGGAAGATGGATGGAATAATTTCAGAAAAACAATTTGTGAAGTTGCTGATGGTGTCCTAGGGAAGAGTGCTAAGACAGCAACTAGGAATATTAGTGAAAAAGCTTTAGGTTTAATAGAGAGTAGAAGGGGTTTGTATAAGAATTATCTGAGCGATAGGTCGTATGAAAACAAAAGGAATGTAAAGAAAGTGGAGAAAGCATTAAAATATGAACTAAGGAGATGTGAAATGGAGGCGATGGATAAAATTGCTGAGGATCTGGAAGATGCGGCTAGACGGCATAATAGTAAAATATTATACTGGCATGTTAATAAATTGAAAGGGAGTAGCCGATCCGGACTAGTCCCAGTTAAAGATAGAAATGGGGTCACAATTAGTGATAAGGAAAAAGTTAAAGAAAGATGGGTGGAACATTTTGAAAATGTGCTAAACCGAGATACAGTTGCAGGAAAAGATATAGATGAAAATGAAAAAGTTTGTGATACCTTGGATGTGAAGGAAGATTTGTTTAGTGAGGAAGAATTAGCGACAGTACTAGAAGGATTAAAAAATAATAAGGCCCCAGGTGCTGATAGTATGATTAATGAGTTCCTTAAATATGGTGGCTCTGAGGTTAGGAATAAGCTACTGAAGATTATGAACATGATTTTTGAAAAAGGGGAAGTACCCAATGATTTTAGGAAAACCTTAATTAAACCACTGTATAAGAAAGGTGACAAGAGTGAATGTCGGAATTATCGAGGCATTAGTCTGGTCTCTGTAGGTAGCAAATTACTGAGTAATATGATACTTTTTAGACTGAGACATGCGGTAGACAAAGTTTTAAGGGAAGAACAATGCGGTTTTAGAAAAGGTAGAGGATGTGTCGACCATGTTTTCACTCTTAGGTTAATAATTGAGAAGTCCCTTCGTTGTCAAACACCTTTGGTCCTTAGTTTTATCGATTATGAGCAAGCTTTCGATTCTGTTGATAGAACAGCGTTAACAAAGGTCTTATCGTTATATGGTATACCAGAAAAATACATTAAAGTGATTTGCGCTATGTACGAGAATAATACTGCTGCGGTTAAGGTAGGAAATGAGGTTAGCAACTGGTTTTGTATTAAATCAGGAGTTAAGCAGGGTTGTGTTCTATCCCCCTTTATATGGATCATTTTGATGGACTTCGTCTTAAGGAGCACAGGAAAGGCAATTGGAGACCATGGAATCAAATGGGGAGGAAGAACGCTCCTGGACTTAGATTATGCTGATGATTTAAGCATATTAGATGAAAGTGTGAGCAAAATGAATGAATTTTTAGAGGTTTTACGAGTTCAGGGTGCTAAAATAGGCTTGAAAATTAATGTTAAGAAGACTAAGTCACTAAGGTTAGGAATAAGTGAAGATGAACAGGTGACCTTAGGTAACGAAAAGATTGATCAGGTTGGGAGCTTCAGTTACCTTGGTAGTATTATTAGTAAAGATGGTGGGAGCAGTGAAGATGTTAAAAGTAGAATAGCTAAAGCTCAGGGTGTTTTTTCACAGTTAAAAAAAGTTTGGAAGAATAGAAAGATAAGCCTACAAACCAAGATTAGAATATTGGAAGCTACAGTGATGACAGTGGTCAAATATGGCTCTGAAGCATGGACACTCCGAAAAGCAGATGAAAATTTACTAGATGTTTTCCAGAGAAATTGCCTACGGATTGTTCTGGGTACCCGGCTGACTGACCGTATTTCAAACAGTAGGTTGTACGAAAAGTGTGGTTCAATCCCGCTTTCTGGGGCTATAATGAAAGAAAGGTTGAGATGGCTAGGCCACGTTCTACGGATGAAGGATGACAGATTACCGAAGATTGTCCTTTTTGGCCAACCGTCTGGGGCTACACGGAAAGCAGGTCGTCCTTGTCTGGGTTGGGAGGATGTCATAAATAAGGATTTAAAGGAAATGGGAACTTCCTGGGAGGGTGTAAAGAGGGAGGCTTTAAATAGATTAGGTTGGAGGAGGAGCGTGCGTAGCTGTGTTGGCCTCAGGCGGCTTGGTGCTGCAGTGAGTTATTAGTAGTAGTAGTAGTAGTAGTATATAGCTATAGCTATAACTATAGTTATGCAGTTATAAAAGCTATATTATAGTTATAAGCTATATGAAAGCTATATTTCCTGGACTGCTTTATTCTCGTTACCAAATATCACCTGTTAATTCTCGTTTATTTCTAGTCTACGGAACTTGCTTAAATATAAATTAATTAAACATTAATTAAAACACTAAATGCTAATAAAATACTAATTAAAACTTTAATTAATTATTAATTGTTCGGTTTTAGTCTTGCACCTTCCACTCAATGACAAAAATGGTGTCTGCATGGCAAGAAAATATATCTTGTGGATGAAAGGTATCTTCTGTGGAAGAAAAATGATTTTCTAAGTGGGGCGCCAAATAGGGGGGAGAGATGGTCAATTGAACCTTAGATTTAGAAAAATATGTTTTTTTTTTGTATTTTTGTCCAAAAAATGAAAATAAAACAAAATAGATCACTCTTAAATCGAACACTCTTAAATCGACTAGATGTTTCAAAATTTTCAGTCAAAATCGCAGTTCGGTGCCAAAAAATGGCAGAAATTGCCACTTTCTTGTGGCACAATATTTTTCGCCACTTAAAAAGGGTGTTAAAACCTTTAATTTACGTTCGAATGAGCCATATCCTGATCTTCTTGGATCGTTGATTTGACACGCTCACCACTAAAAAAAAAAAAAAAAAAAAAAAAAAAAAAAAAACGGATCCTTGATCTTTTCTTCTAAGACAAAATGCAAAATTCTAGATTTCTGTAGATAGGAGTTTGAAACCTCCACAGTAGGGTTATCTGATATACTGAATTTGATGGTGTAATTTTCATGAAGATTTCTCAACTTCTTTTGGCGTTTTCAAACTATTTTTGAATATCAGGCAAATTTTTCTTAGGCTTTCAGCTTTTCATGGGCAACTAATAAATTTTGTGTATTTTTTTGGAATTAGTGTAAAAAGTACATTCTTCAGTTGTATTAATTGTTATTGAAATTGTTTTTTTTAGGTTTCGGTTACTATTAGCCCGAGTAGCTCCTTACTGACTGTACGTTACTGTGAACTGTTTCAAAAATACCTTTTTTGTGGTTTCATGAAAAAATTTCAAAAATCCCTGCCATTCTTTCTACATTTTTGTGATTTGGTTCTAATGGTTGCAAGATACAGACCTGTTGGGGTAAAGTGAGCAATCCCTCGGTTAAAGCTGTTTTTTTTTTAAATTAATTTTACGACTGGTTAAAATCAGGTAAAAACGTCTTCAAAATATACTTTTCTCTGACGAGTCTCGTGAATTTCAGTGCAATTACGATCTAAAATAAAGTAACGGGAAATTACTCGTAAAATTTGGAGATTTCTTATTCTTGGGATAATAAACCGAGAAGATAGCTACTGTCATAATTTTATGAAGAAGAAGAAAGGAAGAAAAGTTTTGAAATCAGCAGACAGAAAATATTTGCAAATTAAGAGAAAATTAATTAAAAAAGAAGTCTGAATTATGTGATTCCTTATAAGGACCGTACAAGGCTAACTTTTCCCTAGTCAGGACCCTGATTCAAAACCAGAGTTAGGATGATAGTGAAGTAGTTAAGTCTGTGATTTCATGACCGCGGCTGATGCAAAATGATAGTTTAACAAAAAGTAATATATTCGTTATTTTTCTCTTGCACTAGTCACGGGAATCGCCTGAAAATTGTAGTTAATTATATGTCAGACATATATTTAAATTCGAAACGATTTTAAAAAATGGCTTTAGTATGTTGGAATAATTTGCTTTTTTTTGACGAGTCTCGTAAACTTTAGTAAAATTACAGCGTAAGAAGACTAGTGAAATTCGGAAGTTTACGATTTTTGGGTTTGTGTGTTTGGTATTGTCCGACGCGGATATCTCTGTTCAGAGGGGTTTCTAGGGCTGGTGTTGCCCATGGAAAAATTAATTATAGAGCCCCCTCCCGAATCAAATTTAAGCAGTAAAATTTGAATCGCTGTGAAAAATTTGATCAATTTGGACAACCCCCCAGCCACGGTGGCTCCAGCCACGGCCCCCTTGGCATCTTGCTGCTGACGCCCCCTAACCCTTTGAACGGCTCTACTTCTAATCATACAATTAGTGCAACTTAGTAAATACTACTTTTTGTTTTTATGCACTGACTTCTTTAACCAGTTATTTAATAATTTAACATTTTTAACATGGTATAAATCAGGGCTGGCTTTGACACTCTATCTAGCACTGTTGTGATGTGCATTGCATTGGTGGTCAGTAACCACAAGGCCTACTTGCCTTCTATTTTGGAAGTAACAAAATAAAGTGCTGTTTTGAGGGCTATAGGGGTCACACCTTTTGACTTGGCATGAACCAGGGCTTGGTATGACGATCTGTCTAGCTCCATTCTGATGGCTGTACAATGTTTTGGTGATTATTAGGTAGTAAGCTATCTTTTCTTCTATTTTGGCAACAATAAATTGATGGAGCAAAGCCAAATTTATCAGAGGATATGGTGTATTTAACAGATTGGTACAGAGTTTGGCAATATGCGTCTTGAACGAAGTGCAAGATGTTTGAAGCGGGAAAACGTCTTTGAAGAAATTAATCTTTTCCCGCTGATAATACCTTTTTGCCGATGAAATAATACGTTTTTTCATAATTTATGACAGCCCCGGCTGCTTTCTATTTAACTCAACCTCTTTATTGGGTTTAATCCGTGTACTGAGCCTTCACGTAAAAGTATCAACTGCTTGCCTAGTAGGATGCTTGTTTGAACTAGCTGACGATTCATCATAATTTTTTATTTGTTTTTAGCTGCATTAGAATCCCGGCCATAATTTCTAATGGCTTACAGGATTTGCAGTAAACTCTTATCGCTGGGCGAATCATCTGCGGTCCTCCAGGAAGCCAAATATAAAAAAAAAAATAAAAAAAAATAATGCAAGTTATGTACCTAGATGATGGACTATGTACTATGTAGTCCAATTGGGCTACGATAATCCAATAACCTATTAAAAAATATAAATTATGATTATATGATAAAAATAATTAATGAAATAAAATGTTATGAGAATTGTTTTGCGTTGGTTTTTGGCTGTTCTGTCCCATTTTCATTAGCCACGGAATTTGTTTATTTGCCACCTCATCCAATTGTGCGGAGAATTGCGAGTTTACCAGGGAAGAAGTTAGCTGCCAAAAAGGCAAGATTAGCAATGAAAGCGTGTTTTTAATTATTTTTCTTTCATTTCAATGAATATCCTTGTTTCAACTCACTTTATTTATCAGTTCTGGTTGAACTTCGCTGAAGTAAGGATTCTGGGACTGTTTTAAAATTTTCATTTCAGTTTTAATGGTCGTATGTTACTGTAATTCTCTTTTCTTTTATATATTAATGTTTTGCTGAAGATGGCCCTTGGACATGGGGCCAAAATATTCATTCCACTCTCTTGCGAAAAGAATTCCCTATTATTGTTCTTCTTGTTTTTCATGTTAATGCGACAAAAAAACTCTAAATGTCCTGAGATACAAATGAGATATGAGAAAACGATATAAGTTTGAAGAAGCATGAAGTAGAAGTTGAAGTATAAACATCCTGCAATGATCTTTGAATCACTGCAAAAGCCTGTCCCTCAGAAAAATTCCCTGGATTCCCTCTAAAGGTCTGACCTACGTTCATTCATATTTTTATGCTCGTCTCGAGTATATTTGGCCAACCGTCTGGGGCTACACGGAAAGCAGGTCGTCCTTGTTTGGGTTGGGAGGATGTCATAAATAAAGATTTAAAGGAAATGGGAACTTCCTGGGAGGGTGTAAAGAGGGAGACTTTAAATAGATTGGGTTGGAGGAGGAGCGTGCGTAGCTGTGTTGGCCTCAGGCGGCTTGGTGCTGCAGTGAGTTATTATTATTAGTAGTAGTAGCAGTAGTAGTTTTTGAAGTATGTTATATGAAAAACATCTGTTATCCATTGACATTGGAATTGTCTTGATTATATCTAAAGGTCTTAACCAAAGTGTACTGATTGCTGTAGATAAAACCTTTGGATTTGTAATTTTTAACAACTATGAGGTATAAAAGTTGTTGCCACTATGTACTACCAACAACGACGGCTATGCAAAGATTTTTCTTTCTTTATTGAAAATGTATAGGATATTGTTTGTAATGTCAGAAAAAAAAAAAAAAAAAAAAAAAAAAAAAAAAAAAAAAAAAAAACACCCTTCATCCATACAATGGAGCACCTGTTAGGTGTTATTTATGTTCTACTTTTCAAGAATGGTAGTGTTTAGACATAATTTATTAATAAATAAATAACAAGTAACGATCCAGTTCTTCCATTCAGCCAGTTTATTTTCCGCCAAAACATTGTCCGAAGAAGCAGTTAATGCCAGAGTAGGGTTGATGTGAGTCAACATGAACGTATGAATTTGTGTTAGAACTGGGATGTCTGTTTTCAGTGTGACTTAGAAAATAGTTGTTGCTGTTGCTGTGGCCTTTAGCCCGGTTAGGGTGGGTCAAAAAATAATTGTTGTTGTTAGGATGACTTGTGCTGCCCCGATTAGGGTGGGTTAAAAAGTAATTGTTGTTGTTAGGATGGCTTGTGGCCCGATCAGGGTGAGAAAGAAATAAATTGTTGCTTTCATGACCTGAACTAGTAGGTAACGAGATTAGAAATCTGCCCTGACCTGGGGCTTCAACAATATCAGACTCTGCACTTGAGTCTTTTGTTTCGGTTTTCACTGCAGGTATATACGAATATATGTATGATGCTGGGTCAGGCCCTGCTGATCTCCAGGTTGGTGCATAGTAAGGCAATTGATATTGGATCATCGTGGGAATCACTCCATAAAACTGTCTGGCTTCTCTTTTAGTCTGGTCGTTATTCATACCTAAATAATAAAAAAAATGTTAAAACAACTAACATCCTATAGAGCCTGGAAGTTCTTTATTGTAAAAAAAAACAATATCGCAGTGCCATCTATTAGTTCAAGACTCGCCACAAGTCCTGTCAATGGTAAGAGCTTGTCTAATTTAGACATGTTGAAATGTGCATTAAACTAAAGTTACTAAAACTTTCACAACTTTGCACTGCTTTGATTGAAGTTTGACACGCTGTGTATAGTCAGTTTTTTTAAAGCAGGCATCAAAGTTGGGGGTGGTGGGAGGGTACTAAATCGCTTCGCTCAACCGGTTCCTATAAGCTTTTATTTTTGGTAACGGCTAGATTTATAGAAAATTAGCAGAAATGTATATGCCACGCTGCGCCACGTTCCGCAATGCCGTGTCATAAACCTTCATACCATGTAATTTTTGGCTTCATGACGCCCCACCTCGCCACGTCATGCTCCGCCGCAGTTCCGTCACGATTTACCAAACCGGGGGACACGACTATAACTAAAACTATCAGAGTTTCTAATATCTAGTGTGTGTTTACGCCAAAAAAGGGGAAAAAATAGATCAGAGGGAACTCTAACGCCACCACATAGACCCCAGGCATATCCAGGTTCCCAGATCGCACCAAATTGAAGTTAAAGGATAGAAGTTTTAGTCTGAATTAATCAATAAGCCTTTCTAAAACCACTTTGGTTGTGCCTGAAGCTAAACAAATCGAAGAAAAAATGGAAAAATAAAACTGAAAAATAACCAAAGAAAATGAGGGTAATTTCATCCAGTGGACAGAAAGAAGCAGAAAGAAAAAAGTAGGCATTCTGGGAAGGACCTCTTTCAAGCCGTCTTTAGTGTTAAAAAAGAGAAAAAATAGCCTTTTGAAGTGAATTCTAATAGAGCAAAAAGAACATTCGAAGCACATCTTCTACTCTCGTAGAGTTCAGTTCAAAAGGTATTTTTTTTTCCTTTTTTTTGTGCACTGAATACGGATTGTTGGCGGTCCTTGCCGAATTATCTGTTTTTATCTTTTCGCTTCTTTCTGTCCACTGGTTGAAATTACCCTGGTTTTCTTTTTTTTGTCTGACGTCAAAAGCTTAAAAAAATAGTCCTCTTGGTGGTGGGTAAGCGCCATCTATTAGCTCAGTGTCATCAATATTGTATAATTAGCCCCCAATTTAAAGACGTATTCTACACCAAAAACCTGGACATTTTAAAGATTATTGAAGTTATGTCGAATGTTTCGGAAAGGTTTTGGCTAGAACCGTTTTAGGCACTTGTTCGACTTACTGTATATAAGGCAACAAGACCCGAGACATGCTTAGCGTTTTTACCGGGCGCATTATTTTTTACCGAGCGTTTCTTAGAGGTGTTCAGGATAGTATTGCGACGGACACATTGGGTGGTAAAAAACGCTTGGTAAAACAAACGTTGACGGCAGCAATGCAGTCGTCCATTGTCACTACAACAAACGAACGGCAAAATAAACGATCATTTATTTCGACCCCTACGCCGGGATGGTAGTGTATGGAACTAACTAAATGGAACTGGAAGCGCTCCTTTTTTTTTAATTTTTTTTTACCTTTGATGGCTGCTGATGAGAGAGTGTGTTTAGAAAGGGTATATCGTAAATAAAGAAACTACAAAGAAAGTAATCAAGTAACTTGCTTTCCTGGGAAAGGAGAGGACGATTGTTAAAAAAGCCCAAATTAGCCCTTTGATCCTAACCAAGTTAAAGGCTATTTATCATAAATGAAAAAATGAGTGCTAGTCCAATTCATATGCTCTAAACTAAATAGCATTTTAGAGAAATTTGAATTCATTTACGTAAAAAAAAAAAATTTCTGCCTATTGGTTTTAAGAATAGCTTTTAGTTTAACATCTCCCCCAATGTATGTAAGTGTAATAAATTCATACAAATATAGGGAGGTGAGCATATGATATATTTCTCAGTATGTAGGGGGTGGTGGTGCAAATTTATCATTTATCAATTATTTTCAGTTAAAATAAAAAAAAGGCCTTATGATCTATTTATGATTTCTTTATAGCCTATAAAATAGATCTTTTAATTAATATGATCTATCAGATTATGGTCTACTGATTGCGAGGGTAGAATATTTACTGCCAAGTGTGTCCGCGCTAGAGAAGCTAAAAAAAAGCTCCGTAAAAATAAAACGCTCGGTAAAACAAAAGTTCGATAAAAACATCTGTGTCCCGAGCGTGAGCTGTAGGAAAATATAGTTCAATCCCACTTTCTAGAGATATAATGAAAGAAAAGTTGAGATGTTTTGATAACGTATTACGGATGAAGAATGACAAGTAAGCAAAGTTTAGTGTTTTGGAAGAGGTCACCACAAAGGGTTTAAAAAGGTAGGAACTCTACGGGAGGGAGTAAATAACGATGCTCTGAACAGATGAGAGAGGATGAGAGTGTTGGCATCTTTGTTGGTCGCAGATGAGCTGGTGTTTAATGGGGTATTATAGTATTAATAGTAAGTAGGGTCCTAGGCCGTATCCAGGGGGGCTATCGGGTTTAAATCTCCCTCCACATTTGTTCGAATTGAAAAACGTAAAAAAGCCATATAAACTTTTTTTATTCGTTTTTAAAGTTTTTATGTTGTAATCCCCTCCCCCTCCCGAAAAAATTACCCCCTAAAAATCCTTAATACGGCTTTGGTAGCGTCTGTCGAACCTTCCAGCCAAACTTTGTATGTATAGACATCTTCCACTTCTTTCGATACAGTAATCAATACCTGAAAATAATCCCAAATAACTAAAATTTAATTGTTTATATTGTTTGTGTTTTTAACCATTCTAGGGCGCAATTCTAAAATTTGAGAAATTGTAGTTTTAGCATGAGCATGTTAAAAGTATTGACCATATGGCAAATAGCAAGTGTTTCAATGTCCTCTGTTAAGCTAAGACTAACTTGGATAATGAACATAACAGAATTTAGGTTATTTTTAGGCGACACTATGTAACGGCGTAAAAGCTAATAACGGATTGGTTAGTAATTTATATTATGTGGTCACTGCCAAATATAAAATTAAGTAGGTTAAGAAATAAGCTGCCAGTCATTCAACTTTTGTAAAGAGCACATCAACATTTTTATTCCGGACTGCACCCAAAGAAAGAAAAAAAAATCTAACTGAACTTCAGAATGTTCAAACCATATTCATTATTCGAAGTAAAGTCTTTTATTTTATTCTCTGGAGTTCTATAAGATGAAATATTTGGAAATTTTTGATATATAATTAATCTAAAAATCTAAAATTTCCAAAAAAAGTTGCATACATAAAATTCTATGTTCTTTATGCAATTTGTCAAAATTAAACAAATCATTTGTCGCTGTTGAGAAAAAAGTTGGAACACGCAAAAAAAAAAAAAAATCTTTTTCTAATGTTGACTATGTGGGTACAGTCCCTTTCAATATAAACTTTTTAGAAGGCTCTATTTTCATGAACCCCAAGATTTACTGAAAGTTTGTACTTAATGTCATTACGCGTGTCAGAGATATTGGAGATGCGTCTTTTTGAAAACTTTAATGAATATATTGCGTTTGGATTTAGTTTAACGTCCCTCTTAACATTCCCTAAAAGTTTCAACTTAATACCCTTAGCCACTCCTGAGATATTACGAATACGCCAATTCGAAAACCTGGATGCACATAGTGTTTTTAATTTAGTTCAAAATTTCCCTCAGTATCCCCTGAAAGTTTCAATTCAGTACCCCTGGCGGCTCCTGAAATATTGAAGATAACAAACCGTGTATTGGTCCAATAAGAGAGGCACCCGCATGCTTCCGCCATTTACCCAAGCCAAATTAATCTAACGCTATAGGAAAACTTGGAAAATTATAGGTTCTATCACTATATTAGCTCTATGACTATCTACCTTGGTTCTACTGTCCTAGTAGTGATGCATGGACGGATAATAGATTAGACGTATCTATTAACAAATGAACTAACCTCCTTTTTATGCAATCCTAATAAGAGGGGAATTAATGCCAGATTTGCTTCTCACTCAATTGGACTATCTGTCTTGGCTTTTTCTACAATTAGCCATGACTTGATGCCCACAACTATTCCATTTCAATTGATACTGATTTACTGATTTGATTTACTTAATGTCTATTAAATTTAGTTCAATTTCCACCTCAAAGTTCTTTGAAAGCTTGAACTTTCAAAGAATTGCATACACGTCCTTTTTAACAACCTGGGTGCACATAGGCTCTTTTGATTTAGTTCAATATGCCATGAAAGTTTCAACTTAATGCTGTTAGCCATTCCTGAAGTACTGCAGATTTGCTCTTTTCACAACTCGGATGTTTTTAGTATTTTCTATTTAGTCCAACCTCCTCCATAACTTTCTTTGAGAGTTTCGGCTTACTACCTTTAGACGCTCCTGATATATTGCAAGTAGGTCCTTTTGACGACCGGGATCCATACAGTGTTTTTTTATTTATTTCAACACTGCCTTCAATATTCCCTGTGTCTTAATTTAATAACTTGTACGTTTCTGAGGCATTGCAGATACATCCTTTTGAAAATCTGGATGCAAATAGTGCTTTTGTATTTAGACAAATCTCCTCAATATCATTCCCGGTGAATTTTAACTTAATACCTTTAGCCGCTCCTGAGGCATTTCAGGTGCGTTTTTAGACAACCAAGATGCATACAGTTTCTTCTGATTTATCTCGACATTCCCTTCAATGTTCCCTGAAAGTTTTAGCTTATTACCTTAGTCATTTCCGAGGTATTGCAGATACGCCCCTTTGAAAACCCGGATGCACACAGTGTTTTTTTATTTCAACTTTCTCAATGACATTTCCTGAGATTTTCACCTTAATAGCTTTAGCCGCTCCTCAGGTATTGCAGGTGAGCCCTTTTGACAACCCGGATGCATATAGTCTTCTGATTTATTTTGACATCCCTTCTATATTCCCTTAAAATTTTCAACTTAATAGCTTAGCTATTCCTGAGTGTTGCAGATAAGCCCATTTGACAATCTAGATGTACATACTATCTTCTAATTTTGCTTAACCCCTCCCTCTCAGTTCGCTGAAAGTTTTACCCTAATGCCCTTTACCTTTTCGGAGACAAACAATATCAAACAATTCCCCCTTTCGAATAAGAAAATCTATAAATCAACGATGAGTAACTTGCGTAATTTACAGCCCTTGTCCCAGTAGCATTGGGGGAGGGGGTAATGCCATCCCTGGAGGTAATTCTGGGACCTTTTGACTAGTAAAAAATTGCTATCTCAAAACTCTGATGGGATGTCTTTGGGAGCTGAGGGAAATTGGTGGCTAAAATAGGAGTGGGAAGGGGGCTGGAGTCCTCCAAGCACTTTTGACTCTTTCAAAGGTCACTAGGACTTCTAACTTTCAATTGAATGATCCTTCTCCAAGGTTTCTATAACCATTTGTTCCATTTGAAGTGGCCTGGTAAAAAAGAAGTAGTAATTGAAGCCATGCTGCTTTTTACATTGGCAGTTTTACTGTGCTTCTTATAACTGTATTACGTTTCAGCTGCATTTACTGTGTAATAGGAGTTTTGCAGAAAAGGACTCCCTGCTCTGAGACCCCAGGGAAATAGCTGAATAAGCTTTTGTGTTTTCTTTTGACAGACTTTTGGCGCGCTTTTTTGCTACCTTTTCTGTGGGCTAGAGGAAGACCATTTCCAAATTTTATATATATCCGTGTACGATAGTTCTTGTATTTTGGCTTTTCCCTTGTTAAATATTTACAACCATTTGCTTTAAGTTGATTTTGATTGAGACGTACCCAGGGTAGTCCACAAGAACTTGCCTGGCTACGGTTAAGTCAACAGTTATATAGAAAACATGGAAATAAGTCAATAATTTAATAATTTAGTTCAATAATAAGTCAAATATTTTGCCTTGTTTTTTAATTGAAAAGAGCCAGAAATAATTATTTTTTGTATTAAAGTAAGGCTAGGTTTCCTTTTATTCCTCCCCTTTATCCTAAAATAAGTAAAAAAAAACGATTAAATTTCCATCAAAGCAAATGCTACTAAAATATATGCAGCAAAAGTGAAACAGTTCACAAGTGAAACAATGTCAACAAGTGAAAAAGTGAAAAAGAATGGAAAGTGAACACCTTAAAAAATAGACTGATCTGCATGAATATTCCCTATTTATTTTTAGAATGGCTTCTTGTATTGATATTGTTAGGGTTGTCTTTTATCATAGAGACTTATAGAGGCCAAAGACAATGAAGTATGAGACAAATAGGAGTGCGAAGAGGGATTTTGGGTCAGCTATGAGCCTACAATCTAGGCTTTTTTTGGAAAGTGTATAACTTTTTTCATAAAGAGGCGGAAAAGAGGCCGCTGCTGGGCTCAAACAGCTTCATTTTCGCGCAAAGATGACCCTTTTTGTGTTTTTTTCAGAATTATAGATAACTAGTTGTCCCTATAAATTGATTGGATAAGAGGTAGAGGGGGATTTTGAATGCCACAAGGAAATTTCGCCTTCCCCCGGCTGTCGAAACAATGACCCTTTCATTATTGTGTCAATTATGACCCCCGTCCTCTCCCAATAAATATTTGAAGGGGTACGTTTTTTTCAGGTATGATCATCTAATCAAGATATTTTTACCCAGTTATCATGCAGCAGCACAAGATATACTTGTAGCTTAAGTTATCTCGGATTGAAGAGTGGTGTAAATCAGGATCTCCACTAAGAATTTAGCTATACCAAAGATTCACTTCCAAATACTGCCCAGGTTTCATAAAAACTTCCAAAATATTAAATAGCAGTGCTATATATACTTAATATATTTATTCAGGGGAATATTTAGGAATTATCCCCAATATCCTAAGCTCAAGACTGAAATCCCGAGAACTTGGAAAAAAAGCTCAAGGAGTGTCAGCCCTGGCGTGATTTTGAAGCAAAGGAAATACCCTGGTAGTCAATATGTTTTGGTGTAAAATAACCGTTGCTATTTATTAATTAAAAGGTAGCTCACTTTTGACTTCCACAGTTTCCAACTTCGAATTTGACTCCTTTCCAGTGGGATTTTCCAGCTGCTTCTCATGATGCAATATTTTTTCTCGTCTAAATATCTGCCCTCTTTCGTTTTCACCTGAAGCACAAATGACTAACGATAATATGACAATTAATAACTGTTGCATTCTGCTTTAGACCTATAATAAACGAAGACTAGTTTTGTAATTGAACAAAATTGGGTTTATATTATTTTTGGGACGCAGTGTCCTTTACAGAGTAACAGACTGCTTGACATATTTAAATGATGATGCGGTTAAAGCCATGTTTCAAAAAATGGATAATCATGCGTACTTTTTCCCGCTTCTAGCGTTAAAATTTTTAGCCTTTGTTTAAGAAAGGAAGTTCTCATTGATGGTCCATTAGTTATGGGTTAAAAGTGAGCGTTTTGCCTTCCAGGGAAAACTATAGCACTCTTTTAATAACTGTCGTCCTTTCTCTTTAAACTAGTTTCTTATAATAACTGCCACATTATAATGTGATTCGCTCGTATATCTTACCACTATTTTTTTCTTACTAGTTTACTGCCAAAATAAAAGATTGCGTTTTTATCAACAGTAGTTACCAAATTACATTCTTTTTTAAATATATTAATCAGTTATTATGGACGCTATTTTTTCAGTTATTTTTTTTGGCTGTTATTTCTTGGTTTCTTGTTATTTCTTGGCTGTTGTTAGTTCTGTTTTGCTTATTGTTAGTTTTCAGTTTTTTTTTTACTTTCTTACAGTTCGTTTCTTTTTTCATTTCTAGCTGTTTAGTTCTTTTTCGGTTATAATTTTGTATATTATTTACTTATTCTACTTAATTATTCTTTAATCGTCGATGGTAGGCTTTTATGGTTTTGGAATTTGACTCTTATCTTTTTAGCAACTGTATTTTTCTCTTTGACAAAAATAGTTACCATAATAATTACCGCTACTATTTACAACTCAACTTCAGCACCAAGCCGCCTGGAGCCAACACAGGTGCAGACGCTCCTCGTTAGGAAACTAATTTCCTCTAGATTCTTTCTCTTGACCTTTTTTAACCTCATTCAGGGACGACTTCCTTTAAGTTCGGCCCTAAATGGATGGCTGAAAAGTTCAATCTTTGGCAATATGCTATCCTTCGTCCGTAAAATCTAGCCTAGCTTTCTTTGCCTTTCTTTTATTATAGTCCTAGAAAGTGGGACAGAATCACATTTTTTTACAGTTTACTGTTTGATATACGGTTAGTCAAACGAATACCTAAAACTATTTAAGGGAAAAATCTGGAAAGTATTTAGCAAACCCTCCTCGGCCTTTCGAATCGCCTACGATTCAGTATAAAACAATATCATTAACATGTGATTCGCTGTTGCAGTTTATATCCAAATTTAAATAAATCGTAATTATGGTTGCTTTCTATTTCTGATAGCTTTCATCAGCAGCACTACAGTGACAGTTTTTCTAGCAGTTTAGAATTTCTATTGGCTTATGTCACGTACGACCCGTTTGGTTGCTTTGAGATCACCTCCATATTGCGTTCATGGATCAGCTTTCTGTGTGACGTCTGGTCGTCTGCTTATTTTAGAAGGCAAAAGAGATCGGTTCTAAAGTTATTACGCTATATCTTTTTGAACCATATCTTACCAATTTCACACTTCCTTTGTTGGAAACCCTTGGTTGCTATTGTTGCGATTTTTTTTTTACCTAAAACGGCTCACGGATAATGAATGAAACAAAATTGCAAAAATATTCACACAGAAACGGTTCACTGCAGCCATTGAAGCGTAAAAAAATGTTATTCGATATTTAAACAATTTATGCATAGGAGTAGGTTAAACGAAGCTCTAAAAGCCAAGAAAAACATTCAGAAAGCTAGCCTGTATTAGCCCAGCCTCGTTGTGTTTACTTAAAAATTTACTTCTTGTCTTCTAAGTTCACTTCCCTGGAAATATCAACGCAGGCCTTGAGGATTAAAACCTGGGTTCAAAAAGACATGATTCTCACGTCCTTTGTCAAATATTAATGGAAAACTTCGAATAAATATGATTAGTTTCTTGCAATCTATGGCTCTAAAAAGCTTTCGATTCAGAATAACGGATGCGATTTTCAGCGGCCAAGTAAAAATATTTCAACGCAGGTGTTGGACTGTTGTGACGCATAAATTTGCAGATTAAAAAGGGAGGAAATCGGACGGATCACGCAAAACGGCCGTTTTAGCATGACATTGCATCAGTGGGAATCCAGGGAAGCATCATACATTTGAGTGTGTTGTCAATGTTGTCATCAATGGTGATTTCCGCTGTATATTTAGCACTGGAATTCGCCATTTACTTTAAATAATTAATTTTTCAAAATAAAATAAAGGAGGCCTTAAAACTATAAAAAAACTGAAATAACCTAAAATTTTGAAGAAATTATGTGTTCAAGCCCCTCGTGGATTCAGTTACGTCGAAATAAATTGTATTTACACAGAGAAGCTGAAATGCTGGGAGCAACATCAAACAGTTCATGGTAACGAACTGTAGCAAGGAGCGACCCGGCTCAATAGTAAACGAAACTCTAAAAAACGGAATTTTGATGCTAAAAGATACATCAAAAGAATCGAATTTTCATGCTGATTTTAAATATATAAGTTTCATCAAATCTAATCTTTGTCATCAAAAGTTACGAGCCTGAGAAAATTTGCCTTATTTTGGAAAATAGGGGAAAACACCCCCTAAAAGTATAAATTTCTGGCTCCTATCTATAAAAATGTGGAATTTCGTATTTTTTTTTGCCAGAAGACAGATCACGGGTGCGTGTTTATTTGTTTTTTTTCTTTTCCCCAGGGGTCATCGTATCGATCAAGTGGTCCTAGAATGTTGCAAGTGGGCTCATTCTAACGGAAATGAAAATTTCTAGTGCCCTTTTTAAGTGACCAAAAAAATTGGAGGGCACCTAGGCCCCCTCCCACGCTCATTTTTTCCCAAAGTCAACGGATCAAAATTTTGAGATAGCCATTTTGTTCTGCATAGTCGATTTTTTTGGTTTGGGTGTGGGGTTGACGGGAGGGGGCTATGTGGGAGGATCTTTCCTTCCGTTAAAAATTAAATGTTCTAGTTGCCTTTTTAAGTAACCGAAAAATTGAAGGACAACTAGGCCTCCTTCCCCACCCCTTATTTCTCAAAATCGTCTCATCAAAACTAAGAGAAAGCCATTTAGCCAAAAAAAGAATTAATATGCAAATTTCATTTTAATAATTTATGTGCGGAGAGCCAAAATCAAAATGCATTAATTCAAAAACGTTCAGAAATTAAATAAAAAAAAACTAGTTTTTTTAACTGAAAGTAAGGAGCGATATTAAAACTTAAAACGAACACAAATTACTCCGTATATGAAATCGGTTGTCCCCTTCGCAATCCCTCCCTCTTTACGCTAAAGTTTGACATTTTGCCACAATTCTACTTTTTGAAACAATTAAAGAATTTAGCGTAAAGAGCGAGGCGTTAAGGAGGGGACAACCCATTTCATATACGGAACAATTTCTGTTCGGTTTAAGGTTTAATATCGCTCCTTACTTTCAGTTAAAAAAACTAGTTTTTTATGTATAATTCTTACTTGAAGCGGTTTCTACTCGGAATATTAAGGTCTTTTTTAACGGTTATGAAAGAAAAACTTCTGTTATCCTTTTACCGGTAAAACCGATCTTCTGAAATGTACATTATGAACAAATCAAATGATATAAAATAATGTATGACAAGGCTTGTATGTGGAAGGAGGGGCTTTGGAAGCTTTATGTTCCAAAACTTCTTTATTTTTATGATATGTCCTATGATAATTGGGCTACTTTTGCTGTTCATTTAGTTGTGCTCGCGAAAGGTCGGAGTCGTGATGACGATGGTTAACATCAGTGGCTCTCTGTTTTATGGCTATTTGCTGTTTAATATTCTGTCCTGTCGCCTTAAATTTATGGACAGTGCCGCAACACTAACCACTTAATCCAGATCCACCAGTACAATTCACGTCACTAATACAATTTTATATTGGTGACATTGAAATAATAGGGATATTTCGGGGCAATTTATTTAGTGAAAACAATAACTTAAGGCGATAGTTACTTCCCAAATTTCTACTATGTCAGTATTTATTTTCTACCGAAACATTGTCCGAAAATGCAGTTTATGCCGGAGTATGGTTGAAGCCTGTCGATATTAACTTATGGATTTACGTTAGAACTAGGATGTTTGTTCTCAGGATGATCAAGAAAATAGTTGTTCTTGGGGCGAGGAAGATGTGAATATGTCAGTACTTGGATTAAAAATCTTGATTGACCTCAGATTTCAGTAACCTGTGATTCTGCACTAGATGCATTTGGCTCGATATTCATAGTTGGTATGCATCCGTATTGCTCTGGAATCAGCAGTGCTGGTCTCCAAGTTTGTGCAGAGTAAGGACCTGGATATTGGATAATCCTTGGAGGGGGGGGGTCGTATTGCTTCCCTTGTCTTTCTATTGAATCGCTGACTTACCCGAAAGTTAAATAACAAGTATGGTTCGACAATTAAGTAAGTTCTTACCACTATAAAGATTTATGCTGCCGCCTAAGTTTGGAAGTATATATTAATTTGTTTAATTTGCTTAATTTGTCATAAGTTTTTCATCATCAAAATTTTCGAGGAGTCAATCGACATTATCACTCGTTAGAATAGACAAAGGAAGACTTTCAAAATGTTAAGAGCACCCTTAGTCTACAGATGAGATATACAAGGTATGATTTGATTTTGGAGTCCGTCTAGCTTTGTATAAACGTGCACAGTTGAGAAAAAAAACAACCTTTGAATAATGAGAAATAACAAGCGACTAGGAATCTCACTTGACCAAATGACAATTTGCGAAAAATAATATACTTATAGTTTAAGTTAATTATTACTAGCCTGAAATGAAACATTTAACCTACAGAAGTGGGTCATGACGCCGAAAAAAAGACATAATTTAACTGGGAGACACAAAAAAGGTCCGCTCACACCTTCCAAGAACAAGTAAATGATTTGTCTTAGCCCTATGGGACATCTTTATGTTCTGGTCGCAAATATAATAGTGTACGTGTTTGTAAAATGGTGAAACCATTCACTGGATACCAAGCTTTATTTTCTAAATTCAACACCAGATGGATGACAAAATGAAAGAATGTGTAAATGTGGTATATCTAGATATGAATATGGCCTTTTATTGGCTGAAACTAAAAATTAGTGAGTTATATATGTTTGAATTGATCAGAATAATTAGATTCTTAAGATGTAGCCTAAAGTCTGACCTAATTTGGGCTGTTAATCACTTCAAAATTACATTCATCTTGTATTGCAGCGTTCTAAGATATACAACGTTCTAAGGTCTACAGGAACATTTATAGGGTCAATATGGACTTTTGACGTGCTCGATAGTTTTAACAAGGATAGTTGAAGGTTTTTTAAAGATGACAAACGAAGTCATGTGAGATTAAAAACTCAACTTGCTTGTCTAGTTCTAAATTGCGCTTCCTTCTTCCTGGATCCCATCCATTGGAATGTACTCCCATTGTATCTAAACACCTTCAATGCTCTTTCCAATATAACAGTAATCACTGCCGTCGGAATTGTTTCTCAGCTCCCATCTGATTGGGCGAGATACAACCCTATGTTATGTACAGAAAATCATTTAAAAAAAAAAAAAAAAAAAATTAAAAAACACACGAAGCTTTTTTATATACATTGGGGTTATGTTTGACAGTAGTGTGTGTGGGGGGGGGGAGTGCAATTGCAACTGCAGCGATTATCATTGAAAAAGCTCTGAATGAAGAATCTAATGATGTAATTATTTTTTTCCCTCTCTGAATTCTACCCTTCATTTAACTTTACCCCCAGGTCCTTAAACTCTTAGGATTTTCACAGTTTTTTTGTCTACCGGGTTGCCCCCTCGCGCCTCAACTAGTTGGTGTGTTCAGGTGTGCCAATTCACAAAAATTTAAGTGGAGAGCAAGGATTCATCTCTGTATTTCCAAGTTCCACCTAATTCGAGTAGTAGATCACTCCTAAAAAGTGCTAGAAAATGATCTTGAAGAAAAAAAAACCTATGTGTTTAGTCAAGTGAATTATTTTGTTCGCTTACTGTAACATATATATCAAAATGAAGCCAAATTCAAACCGCTGGTATTATTTCTATTATGCTCTGTGGTTTTTACTTACGTAATAGCGAACTACTTGATGGCTGCTTAGGGACAATTTTTATATAAAAAAAGGTGTAGTAATACAAATTTTCTAATAATTATCTACTTTCAAATTTCTACCGACGATGACAAGTTTAAAATGTTTTCTCATTTTTTTCGTGCCTGTTAAATGATAAAAATTAGGGCATCTGTGCATCATGATGCACAGCCAGGAGATTTTCCCAGGAAGTGAAGAAGTACCACCAGGAGTTTTTTTTTACCAGTGTTTAGGGGGGGAGGGGGGTTCACTGTCTATTTTAATCCATGTTTTCGGTTTTAACGTCAATCGTCACTTTTCTTTGAAATCATGGCTCAAAATAATATATTCCGCTCCTACGTTTACATTCCCCCCCTTTTTTTACTAGTGTTCCCGCGTTTTTACGAATATTTAAGGAGGAGGATATTTCACTTTCTTCTTTTGGTGCATTTTTTAATGCTATTTTGTTTTCCAAGGGGTGGGGGTTTTGCCACTTGGCCCCTCCTTAGAGATACCCATGCAAAACTTTTTATCAACTGGTATTTTCTGTTTTTGTGATTGTAAATGGTATCGACAAAATATTGTAAGCGACTTTTTGCTACGAATTTTATTTATATGCTTTTTCGAGAAGAGTTTCAAGTCTAAATAGTTATTTTACAGGAAACCATAACAGTAGCTGTAGGGGCAAATAGGGCTAAAATCAGGACAAATCATACCAAAGGTAGTTGAAAAAAATGTAGTTGTCAATCAGAAAAAATCAAGAATCCGTCTTATAGAGCGTTTAAGGGCAGAAATCACTCCAGGAATCATTGCACCAAAAAGGGTCTTAAGCTTTCCACGGAAAAATTTATTTGTTCAAGTGTTTAATTAAGATTTATTTTCCTCCAAAATAAAGAATGTAACTATATATATTTCTTATTTAGTCTCTTTTTTCTGGGTGGTATACCGATGAAAAGGTCAAGGAATTCAAGTATATTGGGTCAGTGGTAACGTCAAATGGCGGATCTGGGAAAAAAAAATATCCCAGCCTTCAAGGCAAAGGCTAAAAGACAATACCTCTCCTGCGCTCAAGTGTTTCTCATCTAGATTTCTTTTTTTTTGGGGGGGGGCAGAGGATATGGACATTTTACCTTCTTTGAAAATTATTCGCTAGGCTCTTTCTTGAATACAGTCAATTTTGTCTGATTATTCTCAGGAGATGCCTGGTCATCAAACTGGACAACTATATATTCAAGGTGAGGGCAGACAAAGGAACTACAGATCCTTAAGGAATGGAAGGGGGATGCCAAATTCGTTTAGAACCTTAAGGAGGGAGATAGATGCATTAGCTTTGTGGATGCTATTTTTGACATGGATACCCCACTTTAAATTAGAAGAAATTGGGACGCCAAGTAGTTTGAAGGAGGACAGATACATTTCAGAAGGAATAGTGATAAAAAATTGGCTGGGATTTAAGGAGACAAATTGGTATTATCATGGATTAAAAAAATATTACTCTTATATACAAATCCGAAGGATATTGCGCAATATAAATGAGGGTTTTCGTGGGGTTGCGGTTTAAATTTCTATGGCAGATTTCGATGATTGTTCGGTCATCGAGAAATTTCTATCCGTCAAGAGATTTTAGGGAACTTTAAGGAAGCTTGAGAGTCTTTACTAGATAAAAACGTTCAAAAGCGTAGACGAAAGTCATAGGCTAAAGAGTACTCTCCGAGCTATTCTACTTTACGCTTAAGTGACGTGGCCAATCAAGGTAGAATAAGCAAGAGGGTTTCAGGCTTTCGATGACTGCTACCTTTATTGTATACTCGGAATTAGCAGGTGGTCTAGCCCCTAATAGTTAAGTAGGAAGTTGTTGCGGCCAGTCTGAAGAGCTAATTTTTGTTAAAAGATATAAACTCAAGGTTCTTGACCGCACGTTGCATCGTCCTGAAGGTAGGAGGTGTTGAGGCGTCTTTATCTGCATGCCAGCTTCTTCCTGGAGACGACGATCAGGAGGACAGAAGAAGAATCTTTAAATTTTTTTAGAAAACACCTAAAACCACGGGAAGAATCCCGAAGGCATGTTCGGTGATGGGACAGAGCCCTAATTTGGACAGTTTACCATCTGGTTCCCTCTGAAAGTAAAGTATGTTAGTACGACGTGGTTCAGCTGATCGTCTTGAGGGTGCTTGGATGTTCCGTTTTAGTCTAGCAAACATAAAGAAATTGCTCATCTCCCGATTGAAGGTCTTTTGCTCACCCTGGCTTCAACTTGATGTTAAGCCATCAAGAGAGCTGATGTACTTTATTTTTTAAGAACTCTTTCTCGGGTGGTATCTATTGAAGCCCTCATATCCAGTTTTGGCGCGCAAGAATGGTTGTTTTAATAATTCGCTCCAGAAATTTTCTTTACCTTGCTCGATTACTCCTCTCTAGAGATCCTACATAGGAATTGTTGTCTACCTGTTTTTAGGAATCTACCTGTTTTCTGCTAGGAGCTCTCAAGCCCTCTTGATACAATATAAGAATATTCGAAATAAGGGCTGTGATGCAAGCTTAAGCACCGCTAAAAACTAACTGCTATATTTAAAGCCAAGGTATAGGATTGAGTGGATGACTAGACTGTCTTCTACAAGTACATCGACTCAGTTCTTTCTGGAGATCTTCCTCTCTTTATGCTATTAAATTCGCGACACCTGGTATAATTATATACCTGGTTTGCCGCTAGTCTTTTACCGAGGTTTAGATGACTGTTGAATCTTTTTTTGAAAGGGTCGAGAGAAAAACTTTTAGGGATAACTTACTTAGGAAGATCATTCCACATGGAAGTGCAACGTCGAATGAAGTTTTGATTCAAATAATCTGTTCTTGACTTGTCAACCTTCAGATAATTGGACTGAGCTGTGTGCCTTTGTGTCTGTCTTGATAAGATGAGAGAGAAAAATAACGAGCAGATGAGAATGAATATACATATTTTATTTTTTTATTTTACTGTAGCCTAATATTTTCAGTTATTCTCTTCTAAATCTTTACGACTTTTTTTCCATGCATTTAAACAGTTTGAATATATTTTATTTTAGTGTAAGTTTCACAATGCTATTTACTATATAGAGGAATTTCAGCGATTTTATTCAAAGATGAGCCTTCATAGATATATTATACTAGAAATGTTTGCAGGCCTTTGCCATTACCCCTTGTTTATGTCAGTCACAGAAGACAGTTCAATTTCGTGATCTCAATTTCGGCCAAAAGGAAGACCCTTAGGGTCTCCACCCTTTTGCATCCTGGTCATTTGGATATCGTTTGGCCAGTTGATTTAAGATTTCTCACTTTTTTTCCTGTTAATGGTGACCGTTGAAATCACAGTAGCCTACTTGTATCACAAATAGTGTTCAATTTTATTAATAAAATAAAACAAAAAAAGTTCGGGGTCAGTCAGCTTACTGAATAAAATGTTGTGCCTCAGTGCCTCAATTGGCTCATGACCCTTCGTGGATATTTCAGTAAATGGTGCCCACACTTAGCTCTGACCTCTACTCAGTGTCCGTTCTAGGGGATGGACTTAGGTACAATTGCCCTTCCCTCATAAGGTTATAAATTACGCTAATTACAGGTTTACAGGGGCAAAAAATACCGACGAGGAGCCGAAGTTTTATAGGTACCCCCAAATATTAATTCTTTATCCCCCTGCCTCTTTTGATCAACAGTGCGTGCAGTCAGCTTCTGACCCCTCTCTAATGACCCCTTCTCGAAATTTTTTCTTGGAAATTGTATTAAATTATTTTATAATCGACAAACTCAGAAGCCCACCAATAGAAATTTTCGAGCTAGGATGCTGTTCCAAGTTGTAACTGATTGGTGAATGAAGCTTTCTTAGAGATATTCTGGTCTACAAGTTTCCTAGTGAAATTAACTTGAGCAATCAAGTTTATGAGTGGAGCCAGATAAGGCCCATTGCGCCTTTTCAAATGGTATAGGAGGCCACCAACCCATTTTGTGCCCTCTTATGATGAATATAAAAATCCTTCCATGGCTCTGATTTCAACACGTGCAGCAATACAATTTACCTACGAAGCATAGATATTGCATAATTTAGGGCCCTTGCCCCAGAAACAGCCCTCGAAGACCTTTTTCGAGACCTTTTGGTCAACAGCTAGCCTAATATTTGTGATCAGCAACCTAAGAAATAATTGAATATTGATGAACTTCGGCACCATTAGAGAAATATTTACTAAATGTAGTTTGACTTTCAACCTCTACGCTACAATACTAGCCCCCGGATATATAATCACTCTAAAAATCTTCCATTCCCAATTTGATGGAAATCAAACCATATTTATGGAATGTACTCATTTTAATCTGCAAAGTCATACTACGATTCCGAAAAATATTGAGGCATATTTACAAAAAAAGTTTCAGATGGATTGTACGCACTATTTCAAAAAGGAATTGGAGAAGAAGCGTACGAACTGTTTACCAAACGGGACCAGGGATTGAGTGCAAGAACTTCTCATTAAACGTAAGTATAAATGCAGTAAAGGGGATTCGCAGATGGAGTTTACACACTAATTTCCGAGGGGGTCAGAGATGGAACTTGCGCATTCAGTAGCCAAAGAGGGTCGGAAACGGAGGGGTTCGCAATGTATGCCAAAGAGGGGTTGAGGCGAATCGTATCCTCTATTCTGTATCCAAAATGATCCTAATATATCAAGTTGAAGCCAGGGTGAGCAAAAGACCTTCAATCGGGAGATGAGCAATTTCTTTATGTTTGCTAGACTAAAACGGAACATCCAAGCACCCTCAAGACGATCAGCTGAACCACGTCGTACTAACATACTTGACTTTCAGAGGGAACCAGATGGTAAACTGTCCAAATTAGGGCTCTGTCCCATCACCGAACATACCTTCGGGATTCTTCCCGTGCTTTTAGGTGTTTTCTAAAAAAAAATTTAAAGATTCTTCTTCTGTCCTCCTGATCGTCGTCTCCAGGAAGAAGCTGGCATGCAGATAAAGACGCCTAAACACCTCCTACCTTCAGGACGATGCAATGTGCGGTCAAGAACCTTGAGTTTATATCTTTTAACAAAAATTAGCTCTTCAGGCTGGCCGCAACAACTTCCTACTTAACTATTAGGGGCTAGACCACCTGCTAATTCCGAGTATACAATAAAGGTAGCAGTCATCGAAAGCCTGAAACCCTCTTGCTTATTCTACCTTGATTGGCCACGTCACTTAAGCGTAAAGTAGAATAGCTCGGAGAGTACTCTTTAACCTCTGACTTTCGTCTACGCTTTTGAACGTTTTTATCTGGTAAAGACTCTCAAGCTTCCTTAAAGTCCCCTAAAATCTCTTGACGGATAGAAATT
This sequence comes from Artemia franciscana, assembly GCF_032884065.1. Classification (NCBI taxonomy): domain Eukaryota; kingdom Metazoa; phylum Arthropoda; class Branchiopoda; order Anostraca; family Artemiidae; genus Artemia; species Artemia franciscana. The sequence goes on from NC_088865.1 coordinate 6,939,419, forward strand.
TCTCGATGACCGAACAATCATCGAAATCTGCCATAGAAATTTAAACCGTAACCCCACGAAAACCCTCATTTATATTGCGCAATATCCTTCGGATTTGTATATAAGAGTAATATTTTTTTAATCCATGATAATACCAATTTGTCTCCTTAAATCCCAGCCAATTTTTTAACACTATTCCTTCTGAAATGTATCTGTCCTCCTTCAAACTACTTGGCGTCCCAATTTCTTCTAATTTAAAGTGGGGTATCCATGTCAAAAATAGCATCCACAAAGCTAATGCATCTATCTCCCTCCTTAAGGTTCTAAACGAATTTGGCATCCCCCTTCCATTCCTTAAGGATCTGTAGTTCCTTTGTCTGCCCTCACCTTGAATATATAGTTGTCCAGTTTGATGACCAGGCATCTCCTGAGAATAATCAGACAAAATTGACTGTATTCAAAAAAGAGCCTAGCGAATAATTTTCAAAGAAGGTAAAATGTCCATATCCTTTGCCCCCCCCCCAAAAAAAAAGAAATCTAGATGAGAAACACTTGAGCGCAGGAGATGTATTGTCTTTTAGCCTTTGCCTTGAAGGCTGGGATATTTTTTTTCCCAGATCTGCCATTTGACGTTGCCACTGACCCAATATACTTGAATTCCTTGACCTTTTCATCGGTATACCACCCAGAAAAAAAAGACTAAATAAGAAATATATATAGTTACATTCTTTATTTTGGAGGAAAATAAATCTTAATTAAACACTTGAACAAATAAATTTTTCCATGGAAAGCTTAAGACCCTTTTTGGTGCAATGATTCCTGGAGTGATTTCTGCCCTTAAACGCTCTATAAGACGGATTCTTGATTTTTTCTGATTGACAACTACATTTTTTTCAACTAGCTTTGGTTTGATTTGTTCTGATTTTAGCCCTATTTGCCCCTACAGCTACTCTTATGGTTTCCTGTAAAATAACTATTTAGACTTGAAACTCTTCTCGAAACAGCACATAAATAAAATTCGTAGCAAAAAGTCGCTTACAATATTTTGTCGATACCATTTACAATCACAAAAACAGAAAATACCAGTTGATAAAAAGTTTTATGTCTGCACAGCATGGGTATCTCTAAGGAGGGGCCAAGTAGCAAAACCCCCACCCCTTGGAAAACAAAATAGCATTAAAAAATGCACCAAAAGAAGAAAGTTAAATATCCTCCTCCTTAAATATTCGTAAAAACGCGGGAAAACTAGTAAAAAAAAGGGGGGAATGTAAACGTAGGAGCGGAATATATTATTTTGAGCCATGATTTCAAAGAAAAGTGACGATTGATGTTAAAACCGAAAACATGGATTAAAATAGACAGTGAACCCCCCCCCCTAAACACTGGTAAAAAAAAACTCCTGGTAGCACTTCTCCATTTCCTGGGCAAATCTCCTGGCTCTGCATCGTGATGCACAGATGCCCTAATTTTTATCATTTAACAGGCACAAAAAAAAAAAAATGAGAAAACATTTTAAACTTGTCATCGTCGGTAAAAATTTGAAAGTAGATAATTATTAGAAAATTTGTATTACTACACCTTTTTTTTATATAAAAATTGTCCCTAAGCAGCCATCAAGTAGTTCGCTATTACGTAAGTAAAAACCACAGAGCATAATAGAAATAATACCAGCGGTTTGAATTTGGCTTCATTTTGATATATATGTTACAGTAAGCGAACAAAATAATTCACTTGACTAAACACATAGGTTTTTTTTTTCTTCAAGATCCTTTTCTAGCACTTTTTAGGAGTGATCTACCACTCGAATTAGGTGGAACTTGGAAATACAGAGATGAATCCTTGCTCTCCACTTAAATTTTGGTGAATTGGCACACCTGAACACACCAACTAGTTGAGGCGCGAGGGGGCAACCCGGTAGAAAAAAAAACTGTGAAAATCCTAAGAGTTTAAGGACCTGGGGGTAAAGTTAAATGAAGGGTAGAATTCAGAGAGGGAAAAAAATAATTACATCATTAGATTCTTCATTCAGAGCTTTTTCAATGATAATCGCTGCAGTTGCAATTGCACTCCCCCCCCACACTACTGTCAAACATAACCCCAATGTATATAAAAAAGCTTCGTGTGTTTTTTAAATTGTTTTTTTTCCAGAAGATGACGGTAAACTAAAAAAAAAAAAAAAAAATATGATTTTCTGTATATAACATAGGGTTGTATCTCGCCCAATCAGATGGGAGCTGAGAAACAATTCCGACGGCAGTGATTACTGTTATATTGGAAAGAGCATTGAAGGTGTTTAGATACAATGGGAGTACATTCCAATGGATGGGATCCAGGAAGAAGGAAGCGCAATTTAGAACTAGACAAGCAAGTTGAGTTTTTAATCTCACATGACTTCGTTTGTCATCTTTAAGAAACCTTCAACTATCCTTGTTAAAACTACCGAGCACGTCAAAAGTCCATATTGGCCCTATAAATGTTCCTGTAGACCTTAGAACGTTGTATATCTTAGAAAGCTGCAATACAAGATGAATGTAATTTTGAAGTGGTTAACAGCCCAAATTAGGTCAGACTTTAGGCTACATCTTAAGAATCTAACTATTCTGATCGATTTAAACATATATAACTCACTAATTTTTAGTTTCAGCCAATAAAAGGCCATATTCATATCTAGATATACCACATTTACACATTCTTTCATTTTGTCATCCATCTGGTGTTGATTTTAGAAAATAAAGCTTGGTATCCAGTGAATGGTTTCACCATCTTACAAACACGTACACTATTATATTTGCGACCAGAACATAAAGGTGTCCCATAGGGCTAAGACAAATCATTTACTTGTTCTTGGAAGGTGTGAGCGGACCTTTTTTTTGTGTCTCCCAGTTAAATTATGTCATTTTTTCGGCGTCATGACCCACTTCTGTAAGTTGAATGTTAAATTTCAGGCTAGTAATAATTAACTTAAACTAAAAGTATATTATTTTTCGCAAATTGTCATTTGGTCAAGTGAGATTCCTAGTCGCTTGTTATTTCTCATTATTCAAAGGTTTTTTTTCTCAACTGTGCACGTTTATACAAAGCTAGACGGACTCCAGTATCAAATCATACCTTGTATATCTCATCTGTAGACTATGGGTGCTCTTAACATTTTGAAAGTCTTCCTTTGTCTATTCTAGCGAGTGATAATGTCGACTGACTCCTCAAAAATTTTGATGATGAAAAACTTATGACAAATCAAGCAAATTAAACAAATTAATATATACTTCCAAACTTTGGGGGCAGCACATATCTTTATAGTGGTAAGAACTTACTTAATTGTCGAACCATACTTGTTATTTAACTTTCAGGTAAGTCAGCGATTCAATAGAAAGACAAGGGAAGCAATACGACCACCCCCCTCCAAGGATTATCCAATATCCAGGTCCTTACTCTGCACAAACTTGGATACCAGTACTGCTGATTCCAGAGCAATACGGATGCATACTAACTATGAATATCGAGCCAAATGCATCTAGTGCAGAATCACAGGTTACTGAAATCTGAGGTCAATCAAGATTTTTAATCCAATTACTGACATATTCACATCTTCCTCGCCCCAAGAACAACTATTTTCTTGATCATCCTGAGAACAAACATCCTAGTTCTAACGTAAATCCATAAGTTAATATCGACAGGCTTCAACCATACTCCGGCATAAACTGCATTTTCGGACAATGTTTCGGTAGAAAATAAATACTGACATAGTAGAAATTTGGGAAGTAACTTTCGCCTTAAGTTATTGTTTTCACCAAATAAATTGCCCCGAAATATCCCTATTATTTCAATGTCACCAATATAAAATTGTATTAGCGACGTGAATTGTACTGGTGGATCTGGATTAAGTGGTTAGTGTTGCGGCACTGTCCATAAATTTAAGGCGACAGGACAGAATATTAAATAGCAAATAGCCATAAAACAGAGAGCCACTGATGTTAACCATCGTCATCACGACTCCGACCTTTCGCGAGCACAACTAAAAGAACAGCAAAAGTAGCCCAATTATCATAGGACATATCATAAAAATAATTTTATGATATAAAAATAATTTATGATAAAGATTGTTGAAGCTTTTTTGAAAGGGTCGATAGAGAAACTTTTAGGGATAACTTACTTAGAAAGATCATTCCACATGGAAGTGTTTCAACAAAGCGCAAATGAGAATCTGGCTTTCAAGGAGTGTGAGGGGTGGTAGTTCCCCTTGGATTAACCGTGATTTCTGTTTCAACAAAAAAAACTGTTGAAAGGCTGAACTTTCAACAGAAAAGAATTATTGAAAGTATATTTTGTTTCAGCAAAGCGCAAACGAGAATCTGGCTTTCAAGGGGTGTGAGGGGTGGTAGTTCCCCTTGGATTAACCGTGATTTCTGTTTCAACAAAAAAAAACTGTTGAAAGGCTGAACTTTCAACAGAAAAAATTATTGAAAGTATATTTTGTTTCAACAAAGCGCAAATGAGAATCTGGCTTTCAAGGGGTGTGAGGGGTGGTAGTTCCCTTGAATTAACCGTGGTTTCTGTTCCTTTTGAGAAAAAGTTGATTGTTCATTTCAATATATATATTTATTTTAGTTTTCATTAATTCATTCATCATAATTTTGGTTAGTTTCATGTTTGATTATTAATTTTAATTTACGGTTGCTTGAAGTTTCATTTTAGTTTTTATTTTAAGTTTTTATTTTTCATTTTAAGTTTTGCTAACTTTCTTTCTTCTTGTTTATGGTTTTAACATCAATTTTCTCTTTATTTATTTATTTATTATTCTTTATTATTATTATTTTTTTAATGACGCATTTAGTAATAATGTGAAAAAAACGTCCTTGATATGCTTGAGCTGATAACTACTTTTGCTTCTTTTTGTGTTTGTGCTTTATAACGACTGTCTTAAACCGTTAGACCAATGAAATATTATGACAATGAAATAATCTATGAGGACCAATAGCCTCATAAATCTAAATTATGTTGACATGTGCCTAATTGTTACAGTTATATATGGACTAAATTTTGCGTTGTTACAAATTATGCTCTCCTACATATTGTGGTGGGACATATTTTGCCTTTATTTGCCTAGTTTAAACTTGTTAACTAAATACAGAGGTAAATTGTTAAAATTGATTGAATAAAACCGTTAAAATAAATAAATTTGTGACAAGTTTTTTCAATGGAAAGTAAGGAGCAATATCAAAACTTAAAGCGAATAGAAATTATTACGTATATGAGGGGGTTTGTCCCCTCCTCAGTACCTCGCTCTTTATGCTAAAGTGTTTTAGTAATTCCAAAAGAGATATTTATTCCATTTAAACGGCCTTTGTGATTGAGCGTTCATTCTTAAATAATTGGAACAAAATTAGAACTTCAACGTAAAGAGGCAGGTATTGACAAGGCGGTGAACCCCCTCATATGCGCAATAAAAATATACGAATATAGAAGTTCGTTACGAAAGTTAATTCGTGAGTTACGTATATTTATTACTTATAAAAATGTTCGTAAACAAAATTCAAAGTTTTACGGGCCTTTTTAAGTAACCAAAAAATTGGTGGGCAAATAGACCCCCTCCCCACCCCTTTTTTCTCAAAATCGTTAGTTCAAAACTTTGAGAGAGCCATTTAGCCAAAAAAGTAAAATTAATATTCAAATTCCGTTTTAATTATTCATGTATGGTGAGCCAAAATCAAAACCTGCATTAATTCAAAAACGTTCAGAAATTAAATAAAAAAACAAGTTTTTTTTTAACTGAAAACAAGGAGCGACATTAAAACTTAAAACGAACAGAAATCATTCCGCATATGAAAGAGGTTGTCCCCTCCTCAACGCCCTGCTCTTTACGCTAAAGTTTGACTCTTTCTCACAACTCTATTTTTTAAAACAACAAAAAACTAGTAGTGAAGAACTTCTACACGTTGTTGACGGAAGGAGAAATTTGAGAGTTTATGAAGTCACAAATTGAAAAACACCGGAGAGCTAAAAAAAAAACAATTTCAATTAAAGAACAGACTGTAGATAATAATCAAAATGTATAATTGAGATGCTCTTTACCAATCCAAGACGTACTGAAATCAAAGACACGCAACGATAAAAAGCTAATTAATTATGCTGGGCTTGTTGTTCTTTTATTGTTTATTATTTTTCTTAGTGGTTTGCCTAATTTATTTTTGACATTGCTATTCAGTTTTGCTTTTGATCTTTCGAAAGTGCATTCGAATTACAAAACCGAAATGGTGCTAGCGAAGTTCGATTTCCTCTGTTGACTTGGATTTCCTTTCCATATTATGTGAGGTTATTCTTTAGTTACATGCTTATATAATATTTCATCTGATTGATTACAATGATTGATTTCCGCCACATGGCAAAGAATAGTTTTAATTTTAAAGTAAAGTTTAAGCCTAGTTTCGATAAAATTTGACATTTTATGTTTCTAATACAGGCCCTTTATTTAACGGTGTCGTGGGCAAAGGTATTTGCAAAAGTATTCCTTTGGGGGTGGGGGGGTCTCGAAAATTATGATTAGTCTACGCAATAATACTGAAAACATCAATTGTTTTCCATCCGTAATTGAAATAACAAAAAGGTAAAAAAACGGGAAATTATTCTAAGAGGGAATTTTTACTCTATCTCGACTCTAACAAAGCAGATTAATGTAAAATTAATTAATGTGACTAAGAATAAAATACGTGACAATTAAAACAGTACAAAAACAGACCCAAATTAAAACACTCCTAAAACATCAATACTTGAAGAAAGTTTAGCCAGGATTTGGCATTGTCAGGTATTTTCTTATAAGTCTGATTTTATATTTATGTTTCTGCTTTGCTCATGATGGCTCTTAGATATAGAGTCGAAATTTTCATTTAGTAAAACTTCACACAGATTAATTCCTCGTTGTTATACCTTTTGCTATACGCTAAAATTTCGAGCCCATGCTTACTAATCTCCATTAGAAAGCATTAAGATTACATCTTTATTAAAAGCTCCATGGAGACCACATACTCTCAATGCTCAAACTCGAAGACTATCAAAAGGTCTGAATAATTTTTATCAGATTAATGAAATAAAAACTAGCAATGTGTGTTCTACTTTCCCCTCCTCTAATGCTCATCATGTGGATTTATATCTTTTTCAAATTAACTGATTGATCATTACTTAAAAAAGACAATGTATTTAGGAAAGGTTAAGCAGCCCGTTATCTGAGTTTCTTTTCTGTTTTTTGGCACTTGGTATTAACCAAGTGACATATAGCGATCGCAAATTCTGTCGGTCCCGGTTTTGCTACTTTAGGCACTTCCAGGTAAGTTAGGACGATGAAACTTGGCAGATGTATCAGGAACCGGACCAGATTAAATTAAAAATAGTCATTTTCCCGATTTGACCATCTGGAGGGGGAGTGGGGGCAGGTTAATTCGAAAAAAATAGAAAAAATGAAGTATTTTTAACTTACGAACGGGTGATGGGATCTTAATGAAATTTAATATTTAGATTGATATTATGTCTCAGAGCTCTTATTTTAAATCCTGGCCAGATCCGGTGACATTGGGGGGAGTTGGAGGGGGAACCTAAAATCTTGGAAAACGCTTAGAGTGGATGGATTGGGATGAAACGTGGTGGGAAAAAATGAGTAAAAGTCCTAGATACGTGATTGACATGACTGGAATGGATCTGCTGTCTTTGGGGGAGTCGGGGGGGGGAGGGTTAATTCTGAAAAAAGAGGTATTTTTGACTTACGAAGGGGCGATTGGATCTTAATGAAACTTCATATTTAGAAGGACCTCGTAACTCAGATCTCTCACTTTAAATCCCGACCGGATCCAGAGTCATTAAGGGGGGGGGAGTTAGGTGGACCGGAAATCTTGGAAAACACTTAAAGCTTAGAGATCAGGATGAAACTTGGTGGGAAGAATAAAAACTAGTTCAAGATACGTGAATGACATAACCGGAACGGATCCAATCTGGATCTGGTGACATATGGGGGAGTCGGGGGGGGACCTAAAATCTTGGAAAACGCTTAGAGTGGATGGAATGGAATGAAACTTGGTGGAAAAACAAGCAGAAGTCCTAGATGCGTGATTGACATAACCAGAAAGGATCCGCTCTATTTGGGAGAGTTGAGGGAGGGAAGGGTTAATTCTGAAAAATTAGAAAAGTGAGGTATATTTAACTTACGAAGGAGTGATCGTATCTTAATGAAATTTCATATTTAGAAGGACCTCGTAACTTAGATCTCCCATTTTAAATCCCGACCGGATCCAGTGTCATTGGGGGAGGGGGACCGGAAATCTTGGAAAACACTTAAAGCGGAGAGATTAGGATGAAACTTGGTGGGAGAAATAAAAACATGTCCAAGATACGTGACTGACATAATTGGACTGGATCGCCCTCTTTGGTGGAGCTGGGGGGGAGGGAGGAATTCGGAAAAATTAGAAAAAATGAGGTATTTGTAACTTACGGACGGATGATCAAATCTTAATGGAATTTGATATTTAGAAGGATCTTCTGCTTTAGAGCTATTATTTTAAATCCCGACCAGACCCGGTGACATTGGGGGGAGTTGGAGGGGGAAACCGGAATTCTAGGAAAAGATGAAAATTGAGGTATATTTATTTTACGAATGGGTTATCGAATCTTAATGAAACTTGGTGCATAGAAGGACCTTATGTCTCAGATGCTCCATTTTAAATTCAAATTGGACCCGGGGACGTAGGGGGTTGGTGGGAGGAAAAAGAAATCTTGGAAAACGCTCAGAGTGGAGAGATCGGGATGAAACCTGATGGGAAGAATAAGCACATTCTATAGATACGTGGTTGACATAATCGGAACAGATCTGTTCACTTTGGAGGAGCTGGGGGGGGGGTATGTTGATTTGGAAAAATTAAAAAAAATTGAAGAATTTTTAACTTAGGAATGGGTGACCGGATCTTAATGAAATTTGATATTTAGAAGGAACTCATGTCTCAAAGCTCTTATTTCGAATCCCGACCAGATCTGTTGGCATTTGGGAGAGTTGGATGGGGAAACCGGATATCATGGAAAACACTTAGAGTAGAAAAATCAGGATGAAACGTGGTGGGTAGAATAAGCAAATGTCGTAGATACGTGATTGACGTAACCGTAGTGGATCCACTCTCTTTGGGGGAGTTAGGGGGTGAGGTTCAGTGCTTTGGCGAGTTTGGTGCTTCTGGACGTACTAGGACGATGGAAATTGGTAGGCGCGTCCGGGAGCTGCACAAATTGACTTGATAAAGTCGTTTTCCCCGATTAGACCATCTGGGGGGCCGAAGGGAGAGGAAAAAGTGGAAAAAATGAAGTATTAATAACCTACGAGTGGGTGATCGGATCTTAATGAATTTTGATATTTAGAAGGACCTCGTGACTCAGAGCTCTTATTTTAAATCCTGAACAGCATTAAGCCTCTGATTTTCCTTTTAAATTAATCTATTCATTCTTAGAATTTTGCTAGAGCTCATACCATATGAGCTCTTGGCTCGTCCGGCCTCGTTACAAGTGCCATATGAGCTCTTAGCTCTTGTTTTCATAGCTGTTCAGTTTCGCTTCTTGATTTGGCTCGTTACGGTTTCCGAGACATTTTTCTCAGCGCTAAAGTTAGGTGGCACTGAGAGTTTTTCTAACTGAGCTTATATTTCTTATGGCACTTGGTATTTACCGAAAAAATTAGAAAAAATGAGGTATTCTTAACTTATGAACGGCTGATCAGATCTTAATGAAATTTGATATTGAATAGGATATCGTATCTCAGAGCTCTTACTTCAAATCCCGACTGAATCAGGTGACATTTGAGGGAGTTGGAGGGGAAAACCTAAAATCTTGAAAAACGCTTAGAGTGGATGGAATGGAATGAAACTTGGTAGGAAAAATGAGCACAAATCCTAGATACGTGATTGACATAACTGGAATAGATTCGCTGTCTTTGGGGGAGTTTGGGGGGGGGGGCTAATTCTGAAAAATTAGAAAAATGAGGTATTTTTAACTTACGAAGGAGTGATCGGATCTTAATGAAATTTTAAATTTAGAAGAAACTCGTAACTCAGATATCTTATTTGAAATCCCGATCGGATCCAGTATCATTGTGGAGTTGGGGGGGGGGGACCAGAAATCTTTGAAAACCCTTAGGGTGGAGAGACCAGGATGAAACTTGGTGGGAAGAATGAGCACATGTTCAAGATACATGGCTGATATAACTGGACGGGATCCGTTCTCTTTGGGGAATTGCGGGGGGGGGGGTATTTAGAAAAATTTGAAAAATCAGTTATTTGTAACTTACGAACCAGTCATCAGATCTTACTGAAATTTGATATTTAGAAGAATCTTGTGCTCTAGAGCTCTTATTTTAAATCCCGACTAGATCCGTTGACATTTGTGGCAATTCCCATTCCCTCAGCTCCCCTAGGCAGTATAGCCAGTATAGTTACCGAACAGTTCATGGTACCGAACTGTAAGTAAGGAGTGACTCGTGCAAATAGTAACTATTACTTTAAAAAAGGAGTTCTGATTACAAAGTTTCATTAAGTTTAATGTTACACATTAAAGGCTACGAGCCTGAGAAAATTTGCTTGATTTATGAAAAAGGGAAAAAACGCCAGTTAATATTCAAAGGATATCAATAAAAATCGCATCATCAGATTTAACGTATCGGTGAACCCTACTGCAAAGGTTTTATCCTCCCACCAGCAAAAATAGGCAATTTTGTATTTTTCTTGCCAGAAGAAAGCGAATGTGTGCATTTTTTTTTCAGAGGTGGTAGTATCGACCCAGTAGTCCTAGAGCATCAAAAGAGGGCTCATTAGAACGGAAATTAAAAGCTATAGTGCCTTTGTTAAATGTCGAAAAAGATTGGACAGCAACTTGGCCCCCTCCCACGGCTCTTTTTTCCTAAAATCATCCAATCAAAATTTTGAGATAGACATTTTGTTCAGCATAGTTGAAAAATCCAATCATTACACCTTTGGAGATAGCTGACCCCCACCAACCTCTGGGGAAGGGTATTAAAGCTTTAAAATGTGCCTATTGTTTATGTATAGTATTTGTTATTGGGAAGTATGCATACATTTTTCGGGTGAGGGGGGGCGAATTTTTCTGCTGGGGGGGTATCCGTGGGGAGGGAAGTTCCAGGGGTTGAACTTTTCTGGGGAAATTTTACACTGGGGGAAATTGCCTGAAATCCTATAAGAAATTCTTTTAATGTTTTTCTTTTTCTTTGCCAACTCAATTTTACGCATGGAGATGTTAAGGGTGATTGTCTGGGGTAAATTTTCACCGAGATTGAATAGTCTAGAGAATATTTCCGTCGAGAGGGGGATATTTACATGAAGATGGAGCCTGATTTTCTGGCATTATTTCATAACCGATCAGAAATTAAATAAAAAAAAAACATGTTTTTTCAACAGAAAGTAAGGAGCAATATTAACGGAAATTATTACCTATATCAGGGGATTGCCTCCCCCTATACAACTCGCTCTTTACGCTAAAGTTTGAATTTTGTCCTAATTCTTTAAGAACGACTCCTAAAACACGAGGATCGTTTAATTTGAAAAATACGAAGCTTTTTTGAAAGTACTAAAAAACTTTAGCATGAAGAGCGAGTTGTTGAGGAGGGGGTAACCTTTCTCTTGCACGTATTAATTTCTGTTTGTTTTAAGTTTTAATATTGCTCTTTACTATCAGCTGAAAAAACTTGTTTTCCTTTATTTAGTGCATAAAAAAATCGACTATAATGGTGGTTCTAAATAAATTCAAGAAGTTTAAAAGTTTCTAACCAAAAGTTCCCAAACTAAGGAAATTTACCAGGTTGTCAAAAAGGGGGGAACACCTTCAAAATGGTGAACGATCAAATGCATCAAATGCATCCCTTCTGCAAGAGTTTCAAGCCCCTATATAAAAAAAAACTGTATATATCATTTTTAAACAGCTCTTGGTAACGAACTGTAAGCAAGGAGTGACTCGGCCCAATAGTAACAAAAACTAAAAGATGTAATTTTGATACCAATAGATAAATCAAAAGAATAGGCTTGTTTTGTAGATTGCAAATATATAAATTTCAGTTTAATATTGCCTAGAAACTTAATGTTACACGTAACATTAAGTTTAATGTGTTGCCCCATCTAAAGCTACGAGCTTGAGAAAATTTTCGTGGTTTTCAAAAAAGGGGGCAAACGCCTAACAAGTCCATGGATCTTAGTTAAATTCTTGCCATCAGATTCAGCGTATCAGAGAACCCTTTTTAAGTGACCATAAATATTGGGGGTCAAATTGACCCCCTCCATCCCTTTCTTTTTCTTCGAAGTTGTCAGATCAAAATTTTGAGATAGCCAAGTTTGTTCAGCATAGTTGAAAGGTTCAATAGCTATACCCCTGGGGATGATCTGACTCCCTTAGCTCCTGGAAAAAGGGCTATAAGCTATTAAATATGCCCATTGTTAATATATAAGCTTTTTTATTGGGAAGTATATAGACATTTAGAGGGGATTTTCCAGTGGGGAAATTTTCCGTGGTTTTTCTCTTGTATTGTAAGCTTTTTAGGGCAGAGTTTGCTCGTGCCTGTTGAATGTGAATAGCGAATAATTAATGACAAATGAGATGTGGAACACAGCCCATGTATTTTGACACTTAATCAAAATTTTACTTTGGCTCTTATCTGAAAAGTACCCAAAGTGGACTGAACTTATTTGTTTTTGAGCAACTCGAGTGATATACTTACTGAGAGGTAACCTACCTTTACCCTATAATCAGTGAAATATTGATAATGGTTTCACATCTAGGACTGTTGAGAATATTCAGCCTCGTGCTATTTTCTGACATGAAAAATAAAGCTACAATTTTTTTTTGTTTTCAATTTATGATCAACACATTTTCAGTATTCCCTCAAAATGTCTTTTCCAGCAACTAAAACTGAAATCGATAGGAATCTTTTGTAGTAGAATGTTTGGGAAAAATTTTGTTTTTATTAAATAAACCGAAAATAATTGAAGAAGATTGTCAGATGCATGCTGCCTGCTGCTCTTTGCTTCCATGGACTTCTGCTAACATCTGCCCCATTTATTCAGACTGAGACCATATCGCTTAAACAGAACAGACATAAGGAGTAGACACAAGGAAGTTTGTTTTTGGCCCTGATCTTGGCTCACTTCAACCCCTCTATGCTACATGTGATTAAACCTTCTAATTTAAGTCCGTCACTATAATAAGTTATAAAAGTTGAACACGTATAGTAAACTGAAAGATTTAATAAATAAAAGATGCATACAATAGCTGGTCTTACAAAATAGATTTTTATCCCCAATGGCTACTTGGAGCTAGAATGTAGTTACTTCCCCCGTCGTTGTGATGGTGACCTGAGTTATCGGGCACTTTGATATAGGTATGTCCATTATTGTTGTTATGCGAATCTTCACCTGCAATTATGTGCACATTTTCATGGTTTGGTTGGTGAGAATGGTGTGAACCTCTGTTGATTGTCAAAGGGATAACGAATAGAAACCTTCCTTTCTGAGCTGGGTCGTCTGTCAACTCTTCAGCATCACCCATTGGGACATCCTTGACCTGTTGAGTTACAGGCACATAGTTTGGTCGGGAGATGGATGGATAATACGAAAATGGTGTTGCATACGGTGATGCATATGGTGAATAAGGCATTGCAAATCGGAACTGAGGTGCTTGGTAATATGGATATGGCATTGAATAATATTTGGGATACGTTGGTGCAAAATATGACATCTGTTTTCCGTTTCGTTCTGGCCTTTCTTCACTTTTTACGGTAAGGTTTTCAACCTCGGCTGTGTCTACAGTTTCACTTGTGTCTTTATCAGCATAGGAAATGCTTAGAATCACAGCAAATACAAAGATACACTTCATTTTGAACGGCCACTATCACTACTGAACAGCCAAGTAAACGTAACTATTTATATGTTCGTTTCTAATATGAAAAGATAGTCACGTTTTTTCTTATTAGCCGCAAACTATACTTGTTAACCATAATAGCTGTTTCGCAATACATTTCTATCATAGCTATTCTGCTATTTTCTGTTATCGGCTAATGTTAACACCTCTGTAACAATTGTATTTTTGTGATTAGGGGCACACTCTGACTCTGAACTATGGTTATTGACCGTATTTGATTTGACTATAGCCGAATCAACCCTAACTAAGACTGTTATTTTGACAGGTTCCAAACTTCGAAATTTTGCTGATATGTCACTAAACCAATTATCTGTTCTTTAGGCAAAATGTTGAGAGGAAATTTAATATAGTTCTATTTTAGATATTCCAAGAACACCTTTCTAAAAAATTCCAGAACCCTTAAGCGAAATTTTTTATATTAATTAGTGTCTGCACACTTATGAGTCCCTCTTTTACTCAGTGAGTCCCTGTGCTCAGTAATATGACTTACAAAGGTCAACTAGAGTTGGGGGGTGAAACGATTAGAGTATTTGTGACTTTGGGGGATGAAGTGCCTGAAGGTAAACGTAGTTTGACTATAGTCAACTAATGTCCAAAGTCTGTACTCATTCTAGCTTTGAAAACTATAAATCTGAATTGTTATTAATTGACACATCATATGTTAAAATTTATGTTGAACCATGCCCTTGTGAGGCACATAAATTTCTGAAATATTTAAAAAATTATAAAGTATCTTTCCCAGGGAAGATTTTAGTACTGTTTATGTCGTCATTGTTAGAAACGTCAGCTACTGTATCTAAGGGCTCTTTGTGGCCCACCGACAGAAAGGAGGTTCGGCAGAATCTCAAATCCCTTCGACTTGTCAAAGTGGATTGATTTGGTCCTAATTCTTTTTTTCCTGATCATAACTTCTTAAAAACGCATCTTATTTTGCATTTCTTTTTTTTTTCATTCAGCGACTATAAACTTTCCTGAAATCTAATCGTTTGTATGTTGAATGGTTGTTTATTTTTTTCTACTATGAAATTATACTGTCATAAATTGATAATGATCCACTAAGATTTACAAGATATCGTAAAATAGAAAGATTGTTGAACAAAAATTTAATAAAAAGACTTTTAACAAAGCGTAACGAATTGAAATTCCCCTCTTTTCTGGGGATTTGGCGTCTTTTGGGGGAAATCATTGATCTTTGAGGGGCGACTTGTACTGAATTTCCTAATTGTACATAACAAGCTAACAAAGCAGCACTTTTTAAAGAGAATTTTCTTGATAACATCAGATTTATATACATATTGATGTAGCAGTTGAACGGGAGCGCGGGGTTGTGAGTGCTAATTAACTGAAAGGACTTGACTTGAAAGAATTTCTTCGGGCTTATTCTCTATACAGCCGCGGTGGTGTTTCTAAATAATTACTGTAAGTTTGAAGACTGATGGCCCTTCTCAGATTGGTTCTGCAATATCTAAAAATATTTCTATTACTCACATGAAATGTCAACTTATGATACAAACTTAATTAAGAATTACAAAAATCGGTTACAACTAGCCTTATTATTTGACTACAAGTGAAACTACTCGAGGAAGTCCATTCAAAAATTAGGCCATATATTTTTGGGCCATATTTAGGCCATAATATGGCCGTATTTAGGCCGTATAAAATTAGGCTACTTATATGGTCAAAGTTCCAGCATTTGGTCAACAAATACGTAATGCCAAATTAAAATTCCCGATGTTATTTGTGCTATTAGATTGCAAAGACAAGATAGGGTAAATAGGATAAGATAGATATGATGAGACAACGTAGGATAAGTGCCATGAATTGCTTTATCTCCGTATTGTCCATAGTGCATATTTTGCTAGCGATACCCACATAGCCAAATTGCTATGAGAAAGTCAAAAGAAATGTAGAAAACTCAATAATTTATTAGATACAGTATGAATATAAACTTTTAGGTTGCTTATCATTAAAGAGTTAAAAAAATAAACATGCTCTTTTGTAAACCTGACCCTAAAATAAAGTTACCTTCATCTTTGCTGCTAGTGGCGTAATTTCGTCAAAATCCTGGAAAGGAGAGGGAGCAAAGTTGGAGTCAATATTCCCAAATCAAGTTAAAATGACAGTGAAAACTGAAGAATGAGCCATATATTACCATAAGGGCAAAACTATACTAAAAAAACTGACCTTTTTCTCTGAGTGCCTGACTTGTACAGGCTTATATTAGGTTTGACAAGATTTCTTGCACAAACTAAATTCAGCTGGGAGAGGGGGCAAATCAACTTTCTTTTGGGAGGTGGGTCAGACTGGGACATAGAGGGAGCAGTTGCCAGCAGTTACGCACCTGTTTGCTGCTCAAAATGCTACCCTGTTTGACCTGAGCAAAATTGTCCCAGTGCTCGTAAGCCTGTTACAAGAAATAAAAATTTTCATTGCTCCTTTTTGGATGCTCCATAATTGGTATGGCTGTAATGCTTTTACACGGTGTCCTATCCCTTCAAATCCCGGCAGTTTTTTAAAGAAAATTTTAAGGTGCTTGTTATGTAATAGGGTTTAATTACCTTGTACGTTGCTTAACAGGGTTTGTTTATCTTGTATATTACGCAGTACTATAGTATATCTGTAATGGTTACACTTGTACGTTACGTAATAAGGAATGTTTACTTCAGGATTTCTTTGATTGTTGCGCAATAGGGTTTGTTTACTTTTGCTTGTTACTTAACATGACTTGTTTACTTTTGGTTGTTTCTTAATAGGGAGTGTATACTTCAGGATTTCTTTAATTTTTACGTAATAGGGAATCTTTTTAAAAGAAACAGGGTCTTGTTACGTAATAGTACGTCCATTAGTAAAGCGGGGGAATTTTTTAAGACATTTTTCTTCAAGACATTCTTTTATACGTTTGAAGACATTCCAATACGTTTAAGACATTTTCCTCCAGGACGTTCTTCAAGACGTTTCAAGACATTTCACTACGTTTTTAATACATTTTCTTCAAGACGTTTCGAAATATTTCAAGACGTTTTTAAATACGTTTTTCTTCAAGACATTTTTCAGGATTTCTTCGGCTTTATGAAATAGGGGAATGTTTACTTATGTTAAGGATAACGCAATCTCACGTGACAAGCTTGACCTCAGAGGCCAATGGAGAATCCCCGCTTGTAACTGAAGAGGACGCACATATGGGTTTCTACTTCTTGATGAGGTACACGTGGGGGTTACATAATACTTAAGAGATTTTGTTTTTCTTTCACTGCGTTTTTTAGATTTCATTTTCATTGAAGACGTTTTTTTCTCAGGGAACCTGTATATTTCAAAGCTTCTTGTCTGGATTAGGAATCAAAAGAGATTTATCCTCAACGGAATGGAGTGCTAGACAGCTGGACGACGAAACGTTTTCTAAAATTTTGATTCAAGGAGTGTTTTCTACGTGATAACATCTTCCGCGGAGAATTCCCTGCCCGTCTTTCTAGAATGATTAAATGGATCACCTGTTTCCAACCTTGCCTACATGAGAGCGCGCAAGCATCCCAATGCCATCGATTTTGCTCTATTAGATGCACCTGCATGTTATATTCTATTAATGTAAATCTTGGTATTAGAAAAATCCCATTTTTAATGAGCCGTATTACTTTATGCAGCAGAAGCATCATTTCTTGCAATAGTAATAATACGAAAAAAATATCAAATTCACAATAATTTTCATCGCTAATAAATCAAACACGCAAACGAAGAAAAGACACACTTTTTGCAATCGTTTATTTCTGAGAGGCTTTATTGGGAGGTTTTAAATGCCACGTTTCTTTGAACCAATACTATGTTAATTCATGCCACCGTCGCAATATGTGGTTAACCCACCCTGGCAAGCAATTCTAGAGAGGGAAGGTTATTATTAGAGGGAAACTGAGCCATATTTAGAGATATTTCTGAGAAGTCTCAATGGAAATTTCTTGTTTATGTTTATCTATTAGATTCACCTGCTTGTTGCATTTCATTAATTTAAATCTTGACATTAGCAAAATCACATTTTTAGAATTGAAGCACGAAAACGAAGAAAAAGAGATACATTTTTGCATTCAGTTATTTCTGAGAAGTTTTAATGAAAATGTCACGTTTCTTTGTGTCAAGACTATGTATATTTACACCTCCGTGGCAATATGTGGCTAGCTCAAACTAGCAAGCAATTCAAGAGGGGGATGGTTTTAATTAGAGGTAAATTTGAGCCATATTAAGTGTTATTTCTAGAAAATCCTAATGAAAATGCCTCGTTTCTTTGTGCCAAGACTATGTATTCCTGGTTGACAAGCAAACATTTGAATAATGTTCTTCTTCGTATTTCGCATAATCTCATTAAAGGTAAGTTTAAGCCTTGTTAAGAGAATTTTTGATACATCTTAATGAAAATTCTTTTTTTCTATTGCTCTATTAGATGTACCTACCTGTTATATTCCATTAATTCAAATCTCAATACTAGCATAATCAAATCTTAAAAAATGAAACACGCAAACAAAGAAAAAAGCGACACATTCTTGCATTCGATTATTTTTGTGAGCTTTTAATGCAAATGTACACTTTCTTCGACTGAGTGCTAGACTTTAATCCCCCTCCGCACAAAAATTGTTGTAACTCCTCCAAGCTTAACTTTAAGCTGTACAACGTGTTAGTTCAAGGAAGTTCCCAGCATGTGACACTCAGTGTCCGACATACGACACCCTCTGGAAAGCATTATTACACATATGGATTTTCTGGCATTGTCTTGCAAAACATTCGATGAGACTATAATTAATACTTTAATCGTAATGACAAGTACCCGATCACGTTTCTTCTGATGACTCCTAGCAGTTGAGGCCAGATCGGCACATAATGGGCTAGCATATGGCGCCCTCTGGCGTGCATTATTACACCTAAAGCATTTTCAGACATATTTCATATATATATATATATATATATGTATATATATATCATGAAAAGAGAAATCACCAATGCAACAGCACAAACACAAAAAAAAAAAGACAGAAGGAGAAAAGGAAGACTGTTTTCCTAAATTAGTGATTAATATAGACCATATATATATATATATATATATATATATATATATATATATATATATATATATATATATATATATATATGATTTTTTTCTTCATGAAACTTAATGTAGCTTGATTTTCTATAGCTTGATTTTTTTCTTCGTGGAAAATGACACCTATTTCTTTTTTGTTCGTGAAACTTGTTGCATGCTAATTTTTTATTCGTGAAACCCAACATATGTTGATTTTTTTTTCTTCTTGAAACTTATTGTATGTTAAGTTTTTCGTCGTGAAACTTGCTGTGTTTTTATTTCATCTTTATGAAACTTGTTTTATGTTGATTTTTTCTTCGTGAAACATGTTGCACGGTGATTTTTTTCTTCCTGAAACTTACTGTACGTTAATTTCTCTCTCTTCCTGAAACTACTTGTATGTTGATAGTTTTCTTATGAAACTTGTTGTATGTTGGTTCCCTCAACATACTTCAATAAATTTCCTTCGTGAAACCTATTGCATGTTAAATTTTCCCTCACGAAACTTTCTTCGTGAAACTTGTATCTTGATTTTTTTCTTTCATGAAACTTAATTTATGTTGATACTTTTCTTCGTGAAACATGTTGCATGTAGGTTTTACTGTACGTGAAACTTGTCGTATGCTAATTTGTCGCTCGTGAAACACAATGTATTTTGATTTTTCACCGTGAAATTTGTTGTAGGTTGATTTATTTTTGTCGTGAAACTTGATTTGTGTTAATTTCATTATTCGAAAAACCTGTTGCATTTTTCATTTTTCTTCATGAAACTTATAGAATATTGTTTTTTGCTCATGAAATTTGTTACATATTGATTTTTTTACTGCGGAACTTATTGTATGTTAATTTGGTTTTCATCATGAAACTTCTTGTATGTTGGTTTTATCATTATGAAAATTATTGTACGTTAACTCTTTCTTTGTGAAAGTTGCTGCATGTTGATTTTCTTTTTCTTTGTGAAACTGGCTGCATGTTGATTTTTTCCTCGTGAAACTTGTTGCATACTGAGTCTTTGCTCGCGAAACATAATGTATGTTGATGTTTTTTCATCATGGAACGTAATGTAATGTAATGTATCTTTTTTCGTTTTTTCTTCGATTTTTCTTCGTGAAACTTGTTGTATATTTGTTTTCCTTCGTGAAACATCTTGTATGTTAAATTTTTGATTCGGAAAACTTGGTGTATGTTGTGTATTTTTTCTAGAAACTTAATGTATGTTTGATTTTTGTCTTCGAGTAACTTTTTATATTTTCATCTCTTCTTCATGAAACTTGTTGCATGTTGATTTTTTACTTCATAAATCTTTTTTGTTGATTTTTTCCCTCGTGAAATTCCATCGAAAATATCAGTAAAATTCCACATTTTTGTAGACTCGAGCTTGAAAGATCTTTAGTATAATTCTCTAACACATTGAATTTGATGATATAATTCTGATTGAGATTCTTTGATTTCTAAGGGTTGTTTCCTCTCATTTTCGAAAATCAGACGGTTTTTTGAAATTACCATATCATTATTAAGAGTTGATGATTGGTTAGGATATACTAGGTCAAGTAGAGCATGTCTGTTCACCACCTCCTTCTGTCATTTTCGTCAATATTCCTAGGTTGAGTTTATTCACTTCTTATGTATTTTCATCAAAAATAGCAACAAAATTCCACATTTTTGTACATAGGAGCTTAAAATATCTTCAGTAGATTTTCTGATACATTAAATCTGGTGATCTAATTTTCATTGAGATTCTTTGACTTTTAGGGGGGATGTTTCCTCTCTTTTTCAAAATCATACAGTTTTTTTTTAAAATTAACATGTCAACATTAGGTATTGATGATAGGTCAGGTTATACTAGGTTAGATGGGGCATGTCTTTCCAAACCCTTCCTTCTCTCATTTTCGTCAATCTTCTTAGGTCAAATATCTTCATTTGTTATGTATTTTCATCAAAGAAGCAACAAAATTCCACATTTTTGTAGATAGTAGCTTAAAACATCTACAGAAGGAGTCTCTGACACGCTGAATCTGATGGTACAATCTTCATCGATATTCTTTGGCTGTTATGGATGCTTTCTCTCTTTTTTGAAAATCGGAAGATTTTTTAAAATTGTGCTATCAATATCAGGGATTGATGGTAGGTTAGTTTACACTTGGTTAGTTGGGAATATCATTTCACCCCTTCCTTCTCTAATTTTCATCAATCTTCCCAGCTTAAATTTCTTTATATTTTATGTATTTCCATTGAAAAGAGCAACAAGATTCCACATTTTCATAGATAAGAGCTTGAAACATCTATAGGAGGGTTCTTTGACATGCTGGATCTGATTGTGTAACTTTCATAGGAATTCATTGATTTATAGGGGTCTATTTCCTCTCTTGCGAAAATACAATCAAAATAACTCCAACAAAAACACAAAAAATATTCTTACAAAATACAAAAATACGTTTGCTAACTGATTTTAAGCTAGGTTCATTTGGGCTCAGCAAGCATCGCCGCACGTTGCTGTTGTTCAGATAAGGTTTCTAATCTTCAAAAAAAAACAACGGTCATTTTTAGCTTATAAATTTATTTTTTGTGGAAAAAAAAGGTTGAAAATCCCTTTGGTGATTAAATGTGTGCCAGAGGTTATCATCATGCTGGTAGATTGTGCCACGTTGAGCTCAGTTGTCAGTAGTAATAACGGGAGGGGTTGAGAAGAGGGGGATTCTTTTCGATGGGAACTTTCCATCGAGGAATTTGTCATGGGAGAAGAAAATTTCTATGAAGGGAGTGCAGGATTTACTAGCATTATTAAAAAAAAAGAAAAAATAAATATGAAAAAGTTTTTTCAGCTGGAAGTAAGGAGCAGCATTAAAACTTAAAACGAACAGAAATTATTACCCATATGAGGGGCTCACCTTCTCCTAATACCTCGCTCTTTACGCTAAAGTATTTTTAGTAATTCCAACTATTTATTTTATGGCTTTTTTGATTCAGGGGTCATTCTTAATGAATTGGAAAAAATTTAAGCTTCAATGTAATGAGCGAGGTACTGACGAGTGGGCGAACCCCCTCATATATGTAATAAAAACATGAGCATACAAAAGTTCGTTACGTAAGCTAATTTATAAGTTACCTTTATCTTTTACTAATAAAAACATTCGTTAAAAATTAAAAGTTCTAGTTGCCTTTTTAATTAACCAAAAAATCGGAGGGCAACTAGGCTCGCTCTTTTTTCTCAAAATCATTCGATCAAAATTATAAGAAAGCCATTTAGCCCAAAAATATGCAAATTTCGTTTTAATTATTCCTCTGCGGAGAGCCAAAATCAAAACATGCATTGATTCAAAAACTTTCAGAAATTAAATAAAAAAACGAGTTTTTTTTAACTGAAAGTAAGGAGCGAAATTAAAACTTAAAACGAACAGAAATTACTTCGTATATGAAAAAGGTTGCTTCCTCATCAACGTCCCGCTCTTCACGCTAAAGATTTTTACTGTTTTAAAAAGAAGAGTTGAGAGAAAGAGTCAAACTTTAGCGTAACGAGCGGGGCGTTGATGAGGAAAAACTAAAAAAGAAAAAAACTAAAAAAAGGTAAAAAGGTTCAAAAACGAATGTATATACAGACCGGGACACAGGGAAAATACTACAAAAACTAAAGAAGCTAAAAAACTAAAAAAACTAAAAAAACTAAAAAAAGGTAAAAAACTAAAAACAAAAAAAGAAAAAAAACTAAAAAAAAACGAAAAAACGGTAAAAACTACAAAAAAACTAAAAAGAAAAAAAAACTAAAAACTAATAAAAAACTAAAAAAACTAAAAATTGAAGAAGAAAAAAAATAAAAAAAGGAAAAAAACTGAAAAATAAAGGAGAAAAAGAAAACAAAAAAAACTAAAAAAGGTAAATGTATTCAAGCCGAAGTAGCTGAGTTGGTAAAGCGTTATGTTCCAGGTTCTAGGTCCGAGAGTTTCCAGGTTCGAACCTTTGCTTTAGCGTTAATACAAAAGAAGAAAAAAAACTAAAAAAGGTAAAAAATACAAAAAAAAACAAAAAATAAAATACTAAAAAACTACAAAAGCTAAAAAACTAAAAAAACTAAAAAAAAGGTAAAAAACTAAAAAATAAAAAAAATAAAAAAAAACTAAAAAAAGGTAAAAATTCCAAAAAAACTAAAAAGAAAAAAACTAAAAACTAATAAAAAACTAATAAAAACAAAAAGCTTAAAACTGAAAAAGAAAAAAAAAAGGAAAAAACTGAAAAATAAAGGAGAAAAAGAAAACTAAAAAAATAAAAATAAAAAAAAACTAAAAAAGGTAAAAACTACAAAAGAAACTAAAAAGAAAAAAGAAAAAACTAAAAAAGCTAAAAAAAGGGTAAAAACAAAAAAAAAAAACTAAAAAGAAAAAATGGAAAAAAACAAAATATTTATTTCATCATATACCAATTCAAAAACGAATGTATATACAGACCGGGAGCCAGGGAATATAAATGACGACCGGGAAACTCAAAGAGAAATTACAGACTGGGACACTGGGACACAAATGACGACTGGGACGTGTGTGTCGACTGACGTCGTGTTTGTGTGTCGACTGACGTCATGTTTGTCGATTATAAATGAAGACTGGGACACAGGGACACAACTACAACGGGGACGCCGGGGGGCACAAGGGGGATGACAATCTATTTATATGTACAGACAATGGGACAGCGAAGAATGTTGTATATTCGCAAGTATTACGTAGTTAAAACATATAAACATGTATATATATATATATATATATATATATATATATATATATATATATATATATATATATATCACAGGTGGGACACAGGGACACAACTACAATAGCGCGTAACAACTTACGCGCGCGGGGGGGGGGGCTTGGGGGGCGCGAAGCGCCCCCACCATCTAGGTGTTGGGGTGGCGCGAAGCGCCACCCTAACAGCTAGTAATGTTATAATTATAATATCATTATGTTAGTATCAAGATTTAAATTAATGGAATGTAATAGACTAGTGCATCTAAAAGAGCAATAGGAATGACGCGTTTTCATTAAGACTTCTCAGAAATATCGCTTAATATGGCTTAAATTTACCCCTAATGACAGTATGCGAAATACAAAGAAGAATATTGTTCAAATGTGCCATTGAACATTTGTCAACCAGGAATGCCAAGAATGCACAGTCTTGGCTTAAAGAAACGAGGCACTTTCATTAAGATCTCTAAGAAATACCTCTTAATATTTTTAAATTAACCTTTAATAGCAACCACCCCCTTGGATTTGCTTGCTAGGTTGGGCTAGCCACATATTACCACGGTGGCGTGAATACACATTGGGTTTTTGAACGTGATTTGAGTCTTGGCTCACAGAAACTTGACATTTTCATTAAAACTTATCAGAAAAAACTGAATGCGAAAATTTGTATCATTTTTCTTCGTTTGTGTGTTTTATTTTTCAAAATTTTATTTTGCTAGTATTAAGATCTAAATTAATGGAATGTAACAGGCAGGCGCATCTAATAGAGCAATAGAAAAGAGACATTTTCAATGAGATCTCTCAGAAATATCTCTTGATATTGCTTAAATTTACCTCTTATATCAACCCCCCTCTCTGTAATTGCTTGCTTGAGGGGGCTAGCCACATATTGCCACGATTGCGTAAATATCCATAGTTTCTGCTCAAAGAAACTGTACATTTTCATTAAAGTCACTCAGAAATTTTCTAGTACAAAAATTATGTTGTTTTTTCGCCAGCTTGTTTCATTTATTTGTGAGGAATCGTATTGTGAAGTCGACATTTTTTTTTTATTGGAACTGTAAGTAATGAGGATTCTGCTGTATAATTTGTAACTCTTACGACTCATTCAAAATGTTATTTTGCTAATACCAAGATTTAAATTAATGGAAAATAGCATGCAGGTGCATCTAATAGAACAAAAATCTATCGCATCTTATCGCTCTTATGTGGAAAGAGTTGCAAACGGGCGATCCGTTTAACCATCCAAGAAAGGCGAGCAGGGGATTCTCCGTGCGTGAAAATGGTTATCACGCAGAAAATGTTCCCTGAATCTAAATATTAGAAAGGTTTCCGTAGCTCAGTTGTCTAGTACTCTATTCTGTTTAGGGGAAATCCCCTTTGAATCTTATTGCGGGCAAAAATCTTTGGAATGCAATTGTTCCCTGAGAAAAAATGTTTTGAAAGAAAATGAAATCTAAAAAAATGTGTCGAAAGAAAAACAAAATCTCTGAATGTATTATGTAACACCTACATGTACTTCATCAATACGTAACATCCCACATGTGTGTCTTCTTAAGGTTACAAGTGGCGGATCTCAACAGGCCACTGAAGTCCAGCTCGTCATGCGAAATTGCGTCATCCTTAACATAAGTAAAATTCCCCTATTACATAGCAACCAAAGAAATCCTGAAAACTGTCATGAAGAAAAATGTCTTAAAACGTCGTTAAATGTCTTGAGACGTCCTAAAAAAACTTCCTGAACAGAAGCATCTTAAAAAATCTCTTGAGACGTCTTAAAGAACGTCTTGAATAAATGTGTCGTTTCAAGACAAAAAGATCTCGAACAAAAATGTCTTGAAATCGTTTTGAAATGTCTTAAAACGCCTTGAAAAACATCTTGAATAAAAATGTCTTAAATTTTTCTTAAATGTCTTGAAAAGTCTTGAAAAAACGTCTTGAAGAAAAATGTCTATAAACGTCTTGGAATGTCTTGAAACGTTTTGAAGAAAAATGTCTTAAAAAAACCTCCCACTTGACTAACAAGATTCAAAGAAATCCCGAAGTAAGCATTTCCTATTACGTAACAACAAAAAACAAACAAGGCTATCACGTAACAAGCAAAAGTAAACAAAACCTATTATGAAACAACCAAAGAAATCCTGCAGTAAACATTCCCTATTACGTAACGTACTGGTGTATTATACCGTTACTGATGGACTATAATATTTTGTAACATATAAGGGAAAACAAACCTTATTACGTAATGTGCAAGGTAAACATACCCTATTACATAACAAACACCTGTGTCTTGAAGAAATCTCTTAAAAAAGTGCCCGAATCTGGATTCGAACAGATAGGGTACCCTTTAAAAGCATTATAGCTATACTACTTCCATGGTTCAGTTAATAAGATTACGTCGGCTTTATTGATTACGTCGGCTTTATTGGAAAACAAATAAGCAGGATAGGATACTTTCCCTAATGAAAAATAATTTTATCCTAAGGAAAAGTGCCGACTTGCTGATAAGGATAAACTGAATTTAATATAGCTAAACCAAAGAGTTTTGTTTTGAGCCCAGGCACAGGCCATTTGAAAGAGGGGGAAAACCATAGAAATTAGCCAGATTTTAGTTTCTTATGGAAAATTAAATAAAAAATGTTTTTTTTAAACTGAAAGTAAGGAGGGACATGAAGGCTTAAAACGAACAGATTTTATTCCGTGTATGAAAGAGACTGTCCCCTCCTCAACGCCTCGCTCTTTATGCTATTTTTTTTGTTAGTTTAAAAATTAGAGTTGTTAAAAAGAGGTAATCTTTAGCGTAAAGAGCGAGACTTTGAGAAGGGGAGAGCCTTTTTCATAAACGGAATAATTTCTTTTCACTTAAAGTTTTAATGCCGCACATTCAGCTAAACAGAAAATTATTTTTTTTTTAAATGAATTTCTGAACGTTTTTCAACTAAACCAGGTTCGAATTTGGCTCACCGTACATGAACTTTTAAAACAGAATTTGTATTTTAATTCCTGGAAAGTTTCCCACCTTTTAAAATTTCTTCTGGAAGGTTCACCTACAGAAACTACACTCCCAATGCGAAAATCTCACCGTACAAGACCAAAATCGTTTATTATATGTATATATATGGGGGGTATGAGATGTTATATGTATGTATGTATATGTACAACACCGCGGTCCTAACGCTACAGTTTGATTTTTTCCCCAATTCCTTAAGAACGAGTACTGAAACTTAAGGGCTGTTTAATAGAATAATAAAAACCTTTCTTAAAGTTACAGAAAAATTTAAGCGTTTGAAAATATTTTCAACTACATGCAGAATGTTAAATGTTACAAGAGCAAGTGTAGAATAATATTAAATATTCTTTTGTAGCGCATTGCTAGTTGCTTATGAAACATTTAAATGAAGAGGTTTTATTTTTTAACTTAAAAAAACGAATCAAATAATCTGATAAAAAAACAAAGTTAATAATTTTTAATTAGTGCCGGGAAATCCGGCTCTCACTTCATGGAAACTTCCTTCCCCTCACCGAAATTCCCTCCATGCAAAGCTCTTCGACACAGTACCCCCCCCCTCAGACACACACACGTCAAAAAATCCAACACAGACAATTCCAGCCTAGCTGAAAATTACCCCCGGAAAAATTTCCTGTGGACGATTCATGCTGAAATTTTTTCTTAGCCTTTTTTGAAAAAAAGACTTTAATTTCTGATTTTTTTTTAAAATCATGTTGGAAATCCCACTCCCCCTCCGTGGAAAATTCTTCTCACAAGTACCCACCACCCCATAGTAGGAAGGTGTTCGCGCTGAGAATTCTCTCTGGAGAATTTATTCTATGGAAAACTCCCCCATGGAGAATTTCTCCGTGGAAACCCCAACTACGGAAAGATACTCTAGGCAATTCCGACACAGTAAATATTTCCCCCGGACAATTCCCCTTATTATTTCAGCATGTAAAATTGAGTCGGCAAATAGTAAGGAAGACAAATAAAAATAATTTTGTGTAGGGATCTTGGCAAATTCCTCCAGTATAAAATTTCTCTGAGAACGTTCACCACCGGGAAACTCCCTGCCCACGGAAATTTATATCCGTAGAAAATCCCCCAAGCAGAAATTTATCCCCTCTCCCGGGAAATCTTCCCAATAAGAAATAATATACATAGAACATGGGCAAATTTTCTGACTTACAAACCGTTCCCCAGGGTCTGTAGGGGTTATTTTATCGTTAAAGACATTTTGATCGGTCAACTTTTAGAAAAAAGTAGACAGTAGGGGTCAGTTGCCCGCCGGTCTTTTGTTTACTCAAAAAAGGCACTATAACTTTAAATTTTTGTCGGAATGAGCCCTTTGTCGATATTCTAGGACCATTAGCCTGATGCAACCCCCCCCCCCCGGGGAAAAAACAAACAAATTAACCCGCATCCACGACATTTCTTTCGGCAAAAAAATCCATATTTTGGGAGATCGAAGCTTGAAACTTCTACATCAGGGTTTTTGGATACGCTGAATGATGGTGTGATTTCCATTAAGATTTCATGAGTTTTAGGGGGAGTTTTTCTCCTTTTTCGAAAATCAGACAAATTTTCTGAGACTCGTAGCCTTTGATGCGTAACACTAAATTTAATGAATCTTGTGTATTGGACTTGACATAATAAGTCGATTGTTTTGGTATATCTATTGAAATCAAAATTCCGTATTTTAGGGTTTCGATTATTATTGAGCCGCATCACTCCTTACTTAGAGTTTGTTACCAAGAGCTGTTTGATTTCGCTCTCAGGCCACTTGTGTCTTTGCTTTGAGTGAAATGAACGTCTCCAAACTAATTTCTGTTTTTGCGGTGTTGTGTTGCTGCCGCAATGCCAGTCAACTTTATATATCTGTCATTGATTTGACTTGTTGACAATCCAGGTGAGGTTTACGAGCTTTACGGGTAATATGGAAATACTTTGGTATATGGGGCTGTGCAGGGTGAACACGGGCTTGTAAAACTAATTCGTGTTTTATAATAAGGGTATGACTTTGAATAATACTTAAGGATATGTCGATGCAAAATAATCTTTTTTTTTCTGTCTTTTTGACCTTTCTACTGTATTTGTTGTCGCGTTTCTAACCGCCACCGTTTTGAAAGTATTATGTGTCCTTATCAGCCAAAACATGTTTCAGTATAATAGTGAATATAAGATGCAATTCAATTTGATGAGCGGTATTAATACTGAATGTGCAGGTGAAACGACTATATGTTATGTGGACCGGGCATGTTCGTAGATTTTTTATTTTTTTTTGGGGGGGGTATATTAAAAAAGGTGATAATAAAATAGGGGGTATAACAAGGGCACAAATAAACAAAATCTTAGGGGGAGGGCGAAATGTGGCAAGGATGGCAATAATTGACCAAATTGTCAAATTTATTTGAAAAAGGGTGAAAAACAGAAAAAAACAAGGATTGAGGACGCCAGAAAAATCTTAGGGGACCTAGGATTCCCTCGGTGGCCCTCCCAATATCTGTCAGTGATTGGTGTCTCTCTGTACACACATCCCTGATCTGTGTCGGTTTTACTGACGGATTCCGAAGTTTTCTTTTTAGCTGCTACCTAATTTGTTAGTAATCTTTTATTAGCTAGTGGAAGTACCATTTATGCGAAAAAATACCCGTATTCTTCAGTTGCAAATGTAGCGTAAAGTTTATTGACCGATTGAAATCACGAAATTGGGTTAATTTGTCATCTTGCGGCGAAGAAAATACCGTTTTGCTACATTTTCGTTTGTGCTACATTTTGACAGTACTTTCTAGAGACGGCTAAGAAAGCAGTCCCAATTAGTTTGGTGTAGTAGTTGTAAAATTTAAAAACAGAAGTATAGGCTTATTTTTAAATTTAGTTTTAGTTAAATTTCTAGTAAAAATAAGGAAGAATCAGTTGGTCATTACGAAACTAATTAGTAAATAATTTTGTTGCTATTTAAAAATAGTGTATCTACAGCCATTGAAACTTTCTTATTTATATAAATTCTATTCCCCAACGTATTTATGTTCGCCAAAAACTTAACCTTTAAAATTTTTTCTCCGTCTACTTCAAAAGTCAAGTTAGTTCCGTTACTATTTAGATCCTTGTGAAAGCCATATGGGGAATGAAACCATATAAAACCACATGGTTCATATGTGATTAAACTAAAGGGTCCATATTGTTATCTGCATGAAACCATGTGTGATATAATATATCCCTACCATAGAGCCACGTGGGCTATGGTTTAAAAAAGGCTAATGAAACGAAAACGTAAAAAAGGTTACGAAAAATTGCAAAGCAACAACTGCATTCCCACTATTCAAATACTTGGTTTCACGCTCAGCTCCTCTTGTCATGTTGATCCTTCATTCTCGAAGAACTCCGTGGCATGTCTACACGAAATAATTTGTATAATATAGGTTATCGATATAGTAACCTAAGTAGTATGGCCGTAACAGGGGCGGAGGGAGCAATACCTCAGGTCATTTGAACTTAATTCACATACGCTCATGACTACCCTTCCTAGCAACTAGATGTGGGGATTTTCCCCCCTTAGCAACCAGATTGTCTATACTGCAGAGGATACATCATTAGCATATTCAAAAGAATACATGGTTTGCGTACTTACAAGAGCACATACTCTGCTCGTACCAACTACATAAGAGTTGTTTACTGAATTCTGTGATCAAAAAGTGATCTCGTAAAAAAAAAAAAAAAAAAAAAAAAACCCACCGATTTAGTTTACAGAAAAGGATGGAAATTTTCTTTGAATAAGAACATTTATGACTTTTAATTTAGGTTAGAATTTAAGGCAATATTTCCAAGTTTTAAAGCAATCTCTTTAGTTTGGTGAAATAAAATTTTAATGATGTTAGTGGTAGTTTCTTGGCCAATTTATTTCTTATATATTTCTATGAAAGGATTTCAAAGAAAAATAAGGCTAAAACGAATTACAAAATTTACATTTCTTTTTATTTATATCTTTTATGTTTTATTTTGGTTTAATTTTGTTTTATTTTAGATGTCTTTACTATGGATGGACGTATCTTTCAACTCGAGTTTCGACAAAATGGCTCAAAGTTCGAGGAATATGATTCAATCTCAGATATGCTTCCTCCCCTTCGGTCATCAAATCCATTCGAATTAAAGGTAAAATCTCAAAATTTATTTTTTAATATTAGTTTATAATCTCCCGCTTCTTTTTTTTGTACATTTTAGGTCTATTTTAAGATTTTTATTTTTTTTCTAGAGCTATTTTGAGACATTTTACCCAAGTTTTATTCCTAGTTTCAAGCCGATTCTGTGTCTCGAAGTTTTCAATCGATATCATCTTGACTCTGTTGCTCGTTTGAAGCAGAAAATGGCCAGAAAGGGCACCTTATGAGATTTTATCTTTTTTATTGCTTAAATTATTATAATTAAATTATCTAAAAAATCGTAAACTAAATAGTTTATTTTCGAGTGAATTCTCTCCTAAAATCTTATTATCACTGATTTGGTATGACCTCCTCCCTCCTAAAACAGAGCCTATTAGTGCCCGACTAAAAAAAATTACTTGTTCTAGTGTTTTGGAGATAGAGGGCTTAAAACTTTATTTAAGTGTTATCAGACATGCTGAGTAAGACTGTATAATATTCATTGGTGCTTGAGTGATATACCCCCTACCTAATGTTCTAATATGTTTCTCTGATGCTCAACCTTAATGAAACATACCAAAGTAAGATAACAACATAATGCTTCATAGACCAATTTTGCCTATATATTTACACATTGTGGTTGGGGGCTAAGTATAGCGGTTCTGCATGCAAAATGTGTTAGGTACAATTATTCTGCATATTATGTAGTAAGAATTGTTTTTAACTTCAAACTCTCCAAATATTTTACCCCCCCCCTAATGTGCAAATATATTGTCCAAATTGTATATTTTCCACGTATTCTGTTACTCCTCTTCGTCTTGTCTTACGTTAAGCTGAAAGAAACTAACGAAAAAAACAACAACAAAAAACAAAAGGGAAAGCTTCTATAATGCGTCAATGAATGAACAACTTGAGCGGTAGGGGGTTTATCACGCAAATACCTATTCATCCATATTAAACCACTTTACTATTTTATTGCTAATTACTATTTAATTTCTATTTTATTCTAATGTTGCTAATTCTATTTAATTTCTATTTATTTAATTCCTAATTACTATTCTTTTTAATTGCTATAATTACTATTTTATTGCTAAAAATTTATAATGCGTAACTTGTAACCTAGAATCATGTATCTTAAAAATCAGTACACAAAGTAATTTTTTCGATATAATTTTAATTTCTTTCTTTACAGCATTTTTCTTTCTTCATGCAGTCTCAATCAAGGG